>NW_024395469.1:0-24312 GCF_016617805.1 Bactrocera tryoni | reverse complement strand
GATTCTTCATTGTAGGTTGTTTCAGTTATTAAGTGCCTATGGTACGTAGGGAAAACTATTTCGAATTTGTATGAATTTTTGGAATCTTCTGATATGAAAATTTGGTTCTTGAAGACGTTAATGGGTATTTCTACTGAAGAAATTAAATTTTCGGAAGAGCTGTCACTACTGTGGACAGTCATTGAATTTAAGTTAGCGATTGGTGGTCGTGAGAGTAGGTCTGCGACAATGTTTGTGTTGCCTGGTTTATAAATGATTTCGTGGTTATATTCCTCCAATTGTGCCTTCCATCTATTCATTTTTGCATTAGTATTTTTTTTGCTGAGAGCAAAGGTCAATGGTTGGTGATCAGTGTAAATCTTAACCTTTTTTGATCCGTATAGGAAGCATTTCAGGGACTGTAGTGCCCAAATTATTGCCAACATTTTTTTTTCATTGGCGGCAAAAGTTTCCTCTGCTCTGCTTAGAGTTCTTGACAGAAAGGATATTGGCCTACCGTCTTGGAAAAGTACGGCTCCTAGAGCGTAATTTGAAGCATCCGTGGTAAGCTCAAAAGCTTTTTCGAAATCTGGATAGTGAAGTATAACATCGTCTGACGTCAAGCAATTTTTCAGGTCTTTAAAAGCTTCTACTTGTTGTGCTGTTAGATTTAAAAGTGTCCTTTTAGACTGATTCTTGGAAACTCTTCCAAGCTCTCCTCTCAGTATTTCAGTCAGGGGTTTTGCAATTTGTGCGTACGCCTTTATAAATCTGCGATAATGTCCGTTCATTCCTAAAAAGGAGCGTAAATCATGGACAGTTTTGGGCCGTGGAAAATTTATTATAGCTTCTATCTTTTTTTTGTGTAGTGCGAATTCCATTTTGGCCAACTATTATACCGAGGAACTCGATTTCCTTTTTGATAAATTCACATTTATCGAACTGTACCTTTAAATGCGCTTTTTCGAGAGTGTCAAATATAATTGCAAGATTTCTAAAATGATCTTCTTTACTTTTGCTAAAGATAATTATGTCGTCAACATAAACGTAGCACCGAACGCAGATGTGTTTCCGTAGCACATCATCCAAAGTGTGTTGGAAAATGGCAGGCGCATTTCTTAAGCCGAATGGAAGTCGAGTAAATTCGAATTTCCCATTGGCAATAGAGAAGGCGGTCTTGTCAATATCTGCTTCGTTGAGAGCAATCTGATGGAATCCACTCTTAAGGTCAATTGTAGAAAAATACTTATTTGATCCTAGATTAGTTAGAATAGTGGTAACATCTGGAATGGGATATTTATTTGGTATGGTATCCTCGTTCAATTTACGATAGTCGATAACCATACGAAATTTTTTTAATCCTGAGGCGTCTTCTTTCTTCGGTACGACCCATACCGGAGAATTGTAGGGAGATTTCGATGGTCGAATAATGCCATCTTTAAGTAATTCCTCAATTTGTTTGTCTATTTCTTTTTTTAAAGGCATTGGATAGGGGTAAGTTTTGGAATATATTGGTCTATCGCTTTTAGTCCTAATTTCGGCTTTAACGTTCGTGACATATGTTAATTTTTTATCTGGTTCAGCAAATAATGTTGGGCAAGAGTTAAAGAGTTGTTTTAATCTTACGTTATCTTCGGGACTCAAATGATTTAGCCATAATGTAGTGTGTGCAATAGAGTTAATTGCTAACTGGTGGATGGGGTATTCATATTTATTGAGTAATGTAAAATAGTTCTCCTTAGTAAAAATTACTGCGTTTAAACTTTTCATTGTATCGTTACCTATTATGGCATCAAAGGTTCTTAACTTGGGCAAAATGTGAAATTTTAATTTACCTACTTCATCACCGAAAACACTGATATTAGCATGATGAGTAATTTTGACGGGTCCACCAACAGAATTTGCAATTAAGGGTTTGTTCGGAATGGGGTTCCTAATATAAGTTGGACTAATATAATTTTTGTTCGATCCGGTATCTAATAAAAATTTTAGCTCATTGCCATTTTTCATTTTGAAACGATGGTATGGCAATGAGGAGTTTAGTCTAAAAAATTGATATTGTCACTAGGGGTTGCTTCGATCTCTTCTTGTTCTTCGTTGTATTCGGGTTGATAGTCCTGTGAAGACTCGTAGTACCCTTCAGGATATTCTAATATTTCATTATTGTATTCTATTGGGTCAGTTTCTGTAACTTCAGTATTGTAGATCCGTTGCATTTTATTAGGAGTCTGTATTATCTCTGATGGTAGTCTCTAACTAGCTTGATTATTATTAGCCTGCGCTGGTCCATTACTAAATGCTTGTGATTTGTTACTAAATGTTTGCTGCCTATTATAAAATGTTTGATTTTGTTGATACTGAGGCCTATTCTGATAATTTATTTGCTTCGTTTGAACAGAGCGATCAACTTCCATTGGTGTAGGAGGTTTTGGAGGAAGAGGTGGTCTAAAGTTTGGTTGCACTGTGACGTAGTGTCGGTTTTGTCCGTACTGTTGATACGAATTTGGTCTAAGGGATTGGTTGTGAACATTTGTAAGTTCTGGGTAAAAGGGTCTTACTTGGGGTTTGAATGAGTATGACCTTGGTTGATTGTGGCTAATGGGTTGATTGTGGCTAATAGGTTTGGTATTGGTCGGCAAGCGACTGATACTATTTGAATGGTTCGTCCTGTAATTCATGTTGCCTAATTTGAGACACATATTGAGAGCCTGTGGTAAACTGGTTGGTTCCTTTACACTTAACAGAGTGGGTAAGTTACCGTTCAGACCTCTTATAAATGTGTCGAGTGCCTTTTCTCTATATGTCGTTGTCATGGCATACAAAGCTTCTTCACCTTCTTTCACGTTAATGCTAAAATCTACAGGATGTTCAACTTCTTCTTCAATTTGTGGGTGTAATATGGTCGAAACTGTTTCCGATATTAATGAAACGAGTTCTCTTTTTTGATTAGGAGTGAAAGGGGAAGGGATGTTAGGAGGGGAAACGTTAGTGCTGGATGAGTGCAGATTTAATCTCGACAATGTCGATGCTATTTGTTCTTCCTGACTCATTTTGTTCACTTGTTTCTGATTATTTAAATTAAATTTTTTTTTTTTTACAGTGTTAACTTTTCTTTTGTTATAACAATAATTATTTCCTTTCACATAACCTTACTTACTAATAATCTTAATATCAAACTTACATAAATATCATTTGCATTTTCCTGTGTTGATAATGTTTCCTCCTTTGTGTGATTAATTTAGATTTCTCCTCTTGTAGTTGTATTTGTTGTACTGGTTGTATTTGATGAATTAACTTAAATCTTTCCTCTATGAGTGTTACATGAGTGTTAACTTATATACAAACCACAAGTAAATCGATTTTGAACCAAAACATAAGACTCTGCAGTTTTTCCAAATGCAGTGACGTCATTGGTTTATGAGTACTCTAATAACGTGAATAAGTTAAATTAGCTTGAATTTGTGAAGCTAGTTTTTTCACGCTATTCTCATATCGATTGCTCAATGTGTATATACAAACAACAAGAAAATCGATTTTGAATCAAAATTTAAGATTCTGCAATTTTTCCAAATGCAGTGACGTCATTGGTTTATGAGTACTCTAATAACGTGAATAAGTTAAATTAGCTTGAATTTGTGAAGTGCGTTTTTTCACGCTATTCTCATATCGATTGCTCAATGTGTATATACAAACAACAAGTAAATCGATTTAGAATCAATACATAAGATTCTGCAGTTTTTTCAAATGCAAAGCCGTTATTGCTTTATGAATACTCTAATAACGTGAATAAGTTAATTAAGCTTTAATTTGTGAAGTTAGTTTTTTCACGCTATTCTCATATTGATTGCTCAATGTGTATATACAAACAACAAGAAAATCGATTTTGAACCAAAACATAAGATTCTGCAGCTTTTCCAAATACAGTGCCGTCATTGGTTTATGAACACTCTAATAGCGTGAAAAATCTAAATTAGCTTGTATTTGTGAAGTTATTTTTTTTACAAGCTATTCTCATTCTGATTGCTCAATGCGTATATACAAACAACAAGTAAATCGATTTAGAATCGATATATAAGATTCTGCAGTTTTTCCAAATGCAATGCCGTTATTGCTTTGTGAATACTCTAATAACGTAAAAAAGTTAAATTAGCTTGAATTTGTGAAGTTAGTTTTTTCACGCCATTTTCATATCGATTGCTCAATGTGTATATACAAACAACAAGAAAATCGATTTTGAACCAAAACATAAGGTTCTGCAGTTTTTCCAAATGCAGTGGCGTCATTGCTTTACGAGTATGCTAATAACGTGAAAAATTTAAATTAGATAGTATTTGTGAAGTTAGTTTTTCACACTATTCTCATATCGACTGCTCACTGTGTTTATACAAAGAACAAGTAAATCGATTTAGAATCAATACATAAGATTCTGCAATTTTCCCAAATGTAGTGCCGTTATTGCTTTAAGAATACTCTAATAACATGGAAAAGTTAAATTAGCTTGAGTTTGTGAAGCTAGTTTTTTCACGCTAGTCTCATATCGATTATTCAATGTGTATCTACAAAGAACAAAAAATCGACCGGAACATAAGATTCTGCATTTTTTTCAAATGCAGTGCAATAACTGCACTTTATGAAATCTATAATAACGTAAAAAGTTAAATTAATTTGAATTTGTGAAGTTTGTATTTTTCACGCCATTTTCATATCGATTGCTCAATGTGTATATACAAACAACAAGAAAATCGATTTTGAACCAAAACATAAGATTCTGCAGTTTTTCCATATGCAGTGCCGTCATTGCTTTATGAGTACGCTAATAACGTGAAAAATTTAAATTAGCTTGTATTTGTGAAGTAAGTTTTTTCACACTATTCTCATATCGATTGCTCAATGTGTATATACAAAGAACAAGAAAATCGGTTTTGAACCAAAACAGAAGATTCTGCAGTTTTTCCAAATGCAGTGCCGTCATTGGTTTATGAATACTTTAATAACGTGTATAAGTTAAAGTAGCTTGAATTTGTGAAGCTAGTTTTTTCACGCTATTCTCATATCGATTGCTCAATGTGTAAATACAAAGAACAAGTAAATCGATTTAGAATCAATACATAAGATTCTGCAGTTTTTCCAAATGCTGTACCGTTATTGCTTTGTGAATACTCTAATAACGTAAAAAAGTTATATTAGCTTGAATTTGTGAAGTTAGTTTTTTCACGCCATTTTCATATCGATTGCTCAATGTGTATATACAAACAACAAGAAAATCGATTTTGAACCAAAACATAAGATTTTGCAGTTTTTCCAAATGCAGTGCCACTATTGGTTTATTGGTTTGGAATACTCTAATAACGTGAATAAGTTAAAGTAGCTTGAATTTGTGAAGCTAGTTTTTCCACGCTATTCTCATATCGATTGTTCAATGAGTATTTACAAAGAACAAAAAACCGATTTTTAACCGAAACATAAGATTCTGCAGTTTTTCAAATGCAGTGCAATAAAGCACTTTATGAATTCTATAATAAGGTAAAAAGTTAAATGCCTTCATTGGTTTATGAATACTTTAATAACGTGAATAAGTTAAAGTAGCTTGAATTTGTGAAGCTAGTTTTTTCACGCTATTCTCATATCGATTGCTCAATGTGTATATACAAACAACAAGAAAATCGATTTTGAACCAAAACATAACATTCTGCAGTTTTCCCTAAAGCAGTGGCGTCATTGCTTTATGAATACTCTAATAACGTAAAAAATTTAAATTAGCTTGTATTTGTGAAGTGCGTTTTTTCACGCTATTCTTATATCAATTGCTCAATGCGTATATACAAACAGCAAGATAATCGATTTTGAACCAAAACATAACATTCTGCAGTTTTTCCAAAAGCAGTGGCGTCATTGCTTTATGAATACTCTAATAACGTGAAAAATTTAAATTAGCTTGTATCTGTGAAGTGCGTTTTTTCACGCTTTTCTCATATCAATTGCTCAATGCGTATATACAAACAGCAAGATAATCGATTTTGAACCAAAACATAACATTCTGCAGTTTTTCCAAAAGCAGTGCCGTCATTGCTTTATGAAAACTCTAATAGCGTGAAAATCTAAATTAGCTTGTATTTGTGAAGTTATTTTCTTTACAAGCTATTCTCATATCGATTGCTCAATGAGTAACATTAGCTTGTATCTGTGAAGTGCGTTTTTTCACGCTATTCTCATACCGGTTGCTCAATGTGTATATACAAACAACAAGAAAATCGATTTAGAATCAATACAAAATATTCTGCAGTTTTTCCAAATGCAGTGCCATTATTGCTTTGTGAATACTCTAATAACGTGAATAAGTTAAATTAGCTTAAATTTTTGAAGTGCGTTTTTTCACGCTATTCTCATATGATTGCTCAATGTGTATAAACAAAGAACAAAAAATCGATTTTCAACTGAAACATTAGATTCTGCAGTTTTTCCAAATGCAGTGTCGTTATTGCTTTGTGAGTACGCTAATAACGTGAAAAATTTAAATTAGCTTGAATTTGTGAAGTGAGTTTTTTCACGCTATTCTCATACCGATTGCTCAATGTGCATATACAAACAACAAGAAAATCGATTTTGAACCAAAACATAACATTCTGCAGTTTTTCCAAAAGCAGTGCCGTCATTGCTTTATGAAAACTCTAATAGCGTGAAAATCTAAATTAGCTTGTATTTGTGAAGTTATTTTTTTTACAAGCTATTCTCATATGGATTGCTCAATGTGTATATTCAAATAACAAAAACATCGATTTAGAATCAATACATAAGATTCTGCAGTTTTTTAAAATGCAATGCCGTTATTGCTTTGCGAATACTCTAATAACGTAAAAAAGTTAAATTAGCTTGAATTTGTGAAGTGCGTTTTTTCACGCTATTCTCATATCGACTGCTCACTGTGTTTATACAAACAACAAGTAAATCGATTTAGAATCAGTACATAAGATTCTGCAGTTTTTCCAAATACAGTGCCGTCATTGCTTTATGAAAACTCTAATAGCGTGAAAAACCTAAATTAGCTTGTATTTGTGAAGTTATTTTTTTTAACAAGCTATTCTCATATGGATTGCTCAATTTGTATATTCAAATAACAAAAACATCGATTTTGAACCAAAACATAAGACACTGCCGTCTTTCCACATGCAGTGACGTCATTGGTTTATGAATACTCTAATAACGTGAATAAGTTAAATTAGCTTGAATTTGTGAAGTGCGTTTGTTCACGCTATTCGCATATCGATTACTCAATGTGTATATACAAACAACAAGAAAATCGATTTTGAACCAAAAGATAAGATTCTGCAGTTTTTCCAAATACAGTGCCGTTATTGCTTTATGAATACTCTAATAACGTTAGTAAGTTAATTAAGCTTTAATTTGTGAAGTTAGTTTTTTCACGCTATTCTCATATTGATTGCTCAATGTGTATATACAAACAACAAGAAAATCGATTTTGAACCAAAACATAAGACTCTGCAGTTTTTCCAAATGCAGTGACGTCATTGGTTTATGAATTCTCTAATAACGTGAATAAGTTAAATTAGCTTGAATTTGTGAAGCTAGTTTTTTCACGCTATTCTCATATCGATTGCTCAATGTGTATATACAAACAACAAGTAAATCGATTTAGAATCAATACATAAGATTCTGCAGTTTTTTAAAATGCAATGCGACTGCTCACTGTGTTTATACAAACAACAAGTAAATCGATTTAGAATCAATACATAAGATTCTGCAATTTTCCCAATTGTAGTGCCGTTATTGCTTTAAGAATACTCTAATAACATGAAAAAGTTAAATTAGCTTGAGTTTGTGAAGCTAGTTTTTTCACGCTAGTCTCAAATCGATTGTTCAATGTGTATCTACAAACAACAAGAAAATCGATTTTGAACCAAAAGATAAGATTCTGCAGTTTTTCCAAATACAGTGCCGTCATTGCTTTATGAACACTCTAATAGCGTGAAAAATTTAAATGAGCTTGTATTTGTGAAGTTATTTTTTTTACAAGCTATTCTCATTCTGATTGCTCAATGTTTATATACAAACAACAAGAAAATCGATTTTGAACCAAAACATAAGATTCTGCAATTTTTCCAAATACAGTGCCGTCATTGCTTTATGAACACTCTAATAGCGTGAAAAATTTAAATGAGCTTGTATTTGTGAAGTTATTTTTTTTACAAGCTATTCTCATTCTGATTGCTCAATGTTTATATACAAACAACAAGAAAATCGATTTTGAACCAAAAGATAAGATTCTGCAGTTTTTCCAAATACAGTGCCGTTATTGCTTTATGAATACTCTAATAACGTGAGTAAGTTAATTAAGCTTTAATTTGTGAAGTTAGTTTTTTCACGCTATTCTCATATTGATTGCTCAATGTGTATATACAAATAACAAGAAAATCGATTTCGAACCAAAACATAAGACTCTGCAGTTTTTCCAAATGCAATGCCGTTATTGTTTTGTGAATACTCTAATAACGTAAAAAAGTTAAATTAGCTTGAATTTGTGAAATTAGTTTTTTCACGCCATTTTCATATCGATTGCTCAATGTGTATATACAAACAACAAGAAAATCGATTTTGAACCAAAACATAAGGATCTGCAGTTTATCCAAATGCAGTGCCGTCATTGCTTTACGAGTACGCTAATAACGTGAAAAATTTAAATTAGATAGTATTTGTGAAGTTAGTTTTTTCACACTATTCTCATATCGACTGCTCACAGTGTTTATACAAGGAACAAGTAAATCGATTTAGAATCAATACATAAGATTCTGCAATTTTCCCAATTGTAGTGCCGTTATTGCTTTAAGAATACTCTAATAACATGAAAAAGTTAAATTAGCTTGAGTTTGTGAAGCTACTTTTTTCACGCTAGTCTCAAATCGATTGTTCAATGTGTATCTACAAAGAACAAAAAATCGATTTTCAACCGGAACATAAGATTCTGCAGTTTTTCCAAATGCAGTGCCGTCATTGGTTTATGAATACTTTAATAACGTGAATAAGTTAAAGTAGCTTGAATTTGTGAAGCTAGTTTTTTCACGCTGTTCTCATGTCGATTGCTCAATGTGTATATACAAACAACAAGTAAATCGATTTAGAATCAATACATAAGATTCTGCAGTTTTTTCAAATGCTATACCGTTATTGCTTTATGAATACTCTAATAACGTGAATAAGTTAATTAAGCTTTAATTTGTGAAGTGCGTTTTTTCACGCTATTCTCATATTGATTGCTCAATGTGTATATACAAACAACAAGAAAATCGATTTTGAACCAAAACATAACATTCTGCAGTTTTTCCAAAAGCAAAGGCGTCATTGCTTTATGAATACTCTAATAACGTAAAAAATTTCAATTAGCTTGTATTTGTGAAGGGCGTTTTTTCACGCTATTCTTATATCAATTGCTCAATGCGTGTATACAAACAGCAAGATAATCGATTTTGAACCAAAACATAACATTCTGCAGTTTTTCCAAAAGCAGTGCCGTCATTGCTTTATGAATACTCTAATAACGTGAAAAATTTAAATTAGCTTGTATTTGTGAAGTTATTTTCTTTACAAGCTATTCCCATATTGATTGCTCAATGTGTATATACAAATAACAAAAACATCGATTTTGAACCAAAGCATAAGATTCTGCAGTTTTTCCAAAAGCAGTGCCATTATTGCTTTATGAATACTCTAATAACGTGAAAAGTTTAAACTAGTTTGTATCTGTAAAGTGCGTTTTTTCACGCTATTCTCATACCGGTTGCTCAATGTGTATATACAAAGAACAAGAAAATCGATTCAGAATCAATACAAAATATTCTGCAGTTTTTCCAAAAGCAGTGGCGTCATTGCTTTATGAATACTCTAATAACGTAAAAAATTTAAATTAGCTTGTATTTGTGAAGTGCGTTTTTTCACGCTATTCTCATACCGGTTGCTCAATGTATATATACAAACAACAAGTAAATCGATTTAGAATCAATACATAAGATTCTGCAGTTTTTGCAAATGCAGTGCCGTTATTGCTTTGTGAGTACTCTAATAACGTGAAAAATTTAAATTAGCTTGAATTTGTGAAGTGAGTTTTTTCACGCTATTCTCATTACGATTGCTCAATATGTATATACAAACAACAAGAAAATCGATTTTGAACCAAAACATAACATTCTGCAGTTTTTCCAAAAGCAGTGGCGTCAATGTATATATACAAACAACAAGTAAATCGATTTAGAATCAATACATAAGATTCTGCAGTTTTTCCAAATACAGTGCCGTTATTGCTTTATGAATACTCTAATAACGTGAATAAGTTAACTAAGCTTTAATTTGTGAAGTTAGTTTTTTCACGCTATTCTCATATCGACTGCTCACAGTGTTTATACAAAGAACAAGTAAATCGATTTTGAACCAAAACATAACATTCTGCAGTTTTTCCAAAAGCAGTGGCGTCATTGCTTTATGAGTACTCTAATAACGTAAAAAATTTAAATTAGCTTGTATTTGTGAAGTGCGTTTTTTCACGCTATTCTCATATCGATTGCTCAATGTATATATACAAACAACAAGTAAATCGATTTAGAATGAATACATAAGATTCTGCAGTTTTTGCAAATGCAGTGCCGTTATTGCTTTGTGAGTACGCTAATAACGTGAAAAATTTAAATTAGCTTGAATTTGTGAAGTGAGTTTTTTCACGCTCTTCTCATACCGATTGCTCAATGTGTATATACAAACAACAAGAAAATCGATTTTGAACCAAAACATAAGACTCTGCAGTTTTTCCAAATGCAGTGACGTCATTGGTTTATGAATACTCTAATAACGTGAAAAATTTAAATTAGCTTGTATTTGTGAAGTTATTTTCTTTACAAGCTATCCTCATTCTGATTGCTCAATGTATATATACAAGCAACAGGTAAATCGATTTAGAATCAATACATAAGATTCTGCAGTTTTTCCAAATGCAATGCCGTTATTGCTTTGTGAATACTCTAATAACGTAAAAAAGTTATATTAGCTTGAATTTGTGAAGTTAGTTTTTTCACGCCATTTTCATATCGATTGCTCAATGTGTATATACAAACAACAAGAAAATCGATTTTGAACCAAAACATAAGATTTTGCAGTTTTTCCAAATGCAGTGCCACTATTGGTTTATGAATACTCTAATAACGTGAATAAGTTAAAGTAGCTTGAATTTGTGAAGCTAGTTTTTTCACGCTATTCTCATATCGGTTGCTCAATGTGTATTTATAAGGAACAAAAAATCGATTTTGAACCGAAACATAAGATTCTGCAGTTTTTCAAATGCAGTGCAATAAAGCACTTTATGAAATCTATAATAACGTAAAAAGTTAAATGCCGCCATTGGTTTATGAATACTTTAATAACGTGAAAAAGTTAAAGTAGCTTGAATTTGTGAAGTTAGTTTTTTCACGCCATTTTCATATCGATTGCTCAATGTGTATATACAAACAACAAGAAAATCGATTTTGAACCAAAACATAAGATTTTGCAGTTTTTCCAAATGCAGTGCCATTATTGGTTTATGAATACCCTAATAACGTGAATAAGTTAAAGTAGCTTGATTTTGTGAAGTGCGTTTTCTCACGCTATTCTCATATCGATTGCTCAATGTGTAATACAATACAATGTCAATACAAACAGCAAGATAATCGATTTTGAACCAAAACACAACATTCTGCAGTTTTTCCAAAAGCAGTGCCGTCATTGCTTTATGAATACTCTAATAACGTGAAAAATTTAAATTAGCTTGTATTTGTGAAGTTATTTTCTTTACAAGCTATTCTCATATTGATTGCTCAATGTGTATATACAAACAACAAGAAAATCGATTTAGAATCAATACAAAATATTCTGCAGTTTTTCCAAATGCAGTGCCATCATTGGTTTATGAATACCCTAATAACGTGAATAAGTTAAAGTAGCTTGAATTTGTGAAGCTAGTTTTTTCACGCTATTCTCATATCGATTGCTCAATGTGTATATACAAACAGCAAGAAAATCGATTTTGAACCAAAACATAACATTCTGCAGTTTTTCCAAAAGCAGTGCCATCATTGGTTTATGAATACCCTAATAACGTGAATAAGTTAAAGTAGCTTGATTTTGTGAAGCTAGTTTTTTCACGCTATTCTCATATCGATTGCTCAATGTGTATATACAAACAACAAGAAAATCGATTTTGAACCAAAACATAAGATTTTGCAGTTTTTCCAAATGCAGTGCCATTATTGGTTTATGAATACCCTAATAACGTGAATAAGTTAAAGTAGCTTGATTTTGTGAAGTGCGTTTTCTCACGCTATTCTCATATCGATTGCTCAATGTGTAATACAATACAATGTCAATACAAACAGCAAGATAATCGATTTTGAACCAAAACACAACATTCTGCAGTTTTTCCAAAAGCAGTGCCGTCATTGCTTTATGAATACTCTAATAACGTGAAAAATTTAAATTAGCTTGTATTTGTGAAGTTATTTTCTTTACAAGCTATTCTCATATTGATTGCTCAATGTGTATATACAAATAACAAAAACATCGATTTTGAACCAAAACATAAGATTCTTGAGTTTTTCCAAAAGCAGTGCCGTCATTGCTTTATGAATACTCTAATAACGTGAAAAATTTAAATTAGCTTGAATTTGTGAAGTTAGTTTTTCACGCCATTTTCATATCGATTGCTCAATGTGTATATACAAACAACAAGAAAATCGATTTTGAACCAAAATATAAGATTTTGCAGTTTTTCCAAATGCAGTGCCATTATTGGTTTATGAATACCCTAATAACGTGAATAAGTTAAAGTAGCTTGATTTTGTGAAGTGCGTTTTCTCACGCTATTCTCATATCGATTGCTCAATGTGTAATACAATACAATGTCAATACAAACAGCAAGATAATCGATTTTGAAACAAAACACAACATTCTGCAGTTTTTCCAAAAGCAGTGCCGTCATTGCTTTATGAATACTCTAATAACGTGAAAAATTTAAATTAGCTTGTATTTGTGAAGTTATTTTCTTTACAAGCTATTCTCATATTGATTGCTCAATGTGTATATACAAACAACAAGAAAATCGATTTAGAATCAATACAAAATATTCTGCAGTTTTTCCAAATGCAGTGCCATCATTGGTTTATGAATACCCTAATAACGTGAATAAGTTAAAGTAGCTTGAATTTGTGAAGCTAGTTTTTTCACGCTATTCTCATATCGATTGCTCAATGTGTATATACAAACAGCAAGAAAATCGATTTTGAACCAAAACATAACATTCTGCAGTTTTTCCAAAAGCAGTGCCATCATTGGTTTATGAATACCCTAATAACGTGAATAAGTTAAAGTAGCTTGATTTTGTGAAGCTAGTTTTTTCACGCTATTCTCATATCGATTGATCAATGTGTATATACAAACAACAAGAAAATCGATTTTCAACCAAAACATAAGATTCTGTAGTTTTTCCAAAAGCAGTGCCATCATTGGCTTATCAATACTCTAGTAACGTGAAAAAGTTAAATTAGCGTGAATTTGTGAAGCTTGTTTTTTCACGCTATTCTCATATCGACTGCTCACTGTGTATATACAAACAACAAGAAAATCGATTTTGAATAAATACATAAGGCTCTGCAGTTTTTCTAAAAGCAGTGCCGTCATTGCTTTATGAATACTCTAATAACGTGAAAAATTTAAATTAGCTTGTATTTGTGAAGTTATTTTCTTTACAAGCTAGTCTCATATCGATTGCTCAATGTGTATTTGCAAAGAACAAAAAATCCATTTTTAACCGAAACATAAGATTCTGCAGTTTTTTCAAATGCAGTGCAATAACAGCACTTTATGAAATCTATAATAACGTTAAAAGTTAAATTAGCTTGAATTCGTGAAGTTAGGTTTCTAACGCTATTCTCATATCGACTGCTCACCGTATATTTACAAACAACAAGTTAATCGATTTAAAATCAATACATAAGAATCTGCAGTTTTTCCAAATGCAGTGCCGTTATTGCTTTGTGAGTACGATAATAACGTGAAAAATTTAAATTAGCTTGAATTTGTGAAGTTTGTTTTTTCACGCTATTCTCATACCGATTGCTCAATGTGTATATACAAACAACAAGTAAATCGATTTAGAATTAACACATAAGTTTCTGCAGTTTTTCCAAATGCAATACCGTTATTGCTTTGTGAATACTCTAATAACGTGAATAAGTTAATTTAGCTTTAATTTGTGAAGTTAGTTTTCACGCTATTCTCACATCGATTGCCCAATGTGCATATACAAACAACAAGTAAATCGACTTAGAATCAATGTATAATATTCTGTAGTTTTTCCAAATGGAGTGCCGTTGTTGCTTTATGAATACTCTAATAACGTGAAAAAGTTAAATTAGCGTGAATTTGTGAAGCTAGTTTTTTCACGCTATTCTCATATCGACTGCTCACTGTGTATATACAAACAACAAGAAAATCGATTTTCAACCAAAACATAAGATTCTGCAGTTTTTCCAAAAGCAGTGTCGTCATTGCTTTATGTATACTATAATAACGTGAAAATTTTAAATTAGCTTGTATTTGTGAGGCGCGTTTTTCACGCTATTCTCATATAGATTGCTCAATGTGTATATACAAACAACAAGAAAATCGATTTTCAACCGAAACATAAGATTCTGCAGTTTTTTCAAATGCAGTGCAATAACGGCACGTTATGAAATCTATAATAACGGAAAAAGTTAAATTAGCTTGAATTTGTGAAATTAGTTTTTTCGCGCTATTCTCATATCGACGGCTCACCGTGTATTTACAAACAACAAGTTAATCGATTTAGAATCAATACATAAGATTCTGCAGTTTTTCCAAATGCAATGCCGTTATTGCTTTTTGAGTACGATAATAACGTGAAAAATTTAAATTAGCGTGAATTTGTGAAGTTTGTTTTTTCACGCTATTCTCATACCGATTGCTCAATGTGTATATACAAACAACAAGTAAATCGATTTAGAATTAACACATAACATTCTGCAGTTTTTCCAAAAGAAGTGCCATCATTGGTTTATCAATACCCTAATAACGTGAATAAGTTAAAGTAGCTTGATTTTGTGAAGTGCGTTTTCTCACGCTATTCTCATATCGATTGCTCAATGTGTATATACAAACAACAAGAAAATCGATTTTGAACCAAATCATAACATTCTGCAGTTTTTCCAAATGCAATACCGTTATTATTTATATTATGGAGGGAACACTTCTCCAGCCTGCTGAATGGCAGTGAACGCACAACACCAGGAGAAGGAGAACCCGATTCCCAATCGATGACGATGGAGCAGACGTTCCATTACCCGACCATGAAGAAGTTCGAATAGCAATTGCCCGCCTGAAGAACAACAAAGTGGCAGGGGCCGACGGATTGCCAGCCGAGCTATTCAAACACGGCGGCGAAGAACTGATAAGGAGCATGCATCAGCTTCTTTGTAAAATATAGTCGGACGAAAGCATGCCCAACGATTGGAATTTAAGTGTGCTATGCCCAATCCATAAAAAAGGAGACCCCACAATCTGCGCCAACTACCGTGGGATTAGCCTCCTCAACATCGCATATAAAGTTCTATCGAGCGTATTGTGTGAAAGATTAAAGCCCACCGTCAACAAGCTGATTGGACCTTATCAGTGTGGCTTCAGACCTGGCAAATCAACAACCGACCAGATATTCACCATGCGCCAAATCTTGGAAAAGACCCGTGAAAGGAGAATCGACACACCACCTCTTCGTCGATTTCAAAGCTGCTTTCGACAGCACGAAAAGGAGCTGCCTTTATGCCGCGATGTCTGAATTTGGTATCCCCGCAAAACTAATACGGCTGTGTAAACTGACGTTGAACAACACGAAAAGCTCCGTCAGAATCAGGAAGGACCTCTCCGAGCCGTTTGATACCAAACGAGGTTTCAGACAAGGCGATTCCCTATCGTGCGATTTCTTCAACCTCCTTCTGGAGAAAATAGTTCGAGCCGCAGAACTAAATAGAGAAGGTACCATCTTCTACAAGAGTGTACAGCTGTTGGCGTATGCCGATGATATTGATATCATCGGCCTCAACACCCGCGCCGTTAGTTCTGCTTTCTCCAGGCTGGACAAGGAAGCACAGAAAATGGGTCTGGCAGTGAACGAGGGCAAGACGAAGTATCTCCTGTCATCAAACAAACAGTCGTCGCATTCGCGACTTGGCACTCACGTCACTGTTGACAGTCATATCTTTGAAGTCGTAGATAACTTCGTCTATCTTGGAACCAGCGTAAACACCACCAACAATGTCAGCCTAGAAATCCAACGCAGGATTACTCTTGCCAACAGGTGCTACTTCGGACTGGGTAGGCAATTGAGAAGCAAAGTCCTCTCTCGACAAACAAAAACCAAACTCTATAAGTCACTCATAATTCCCGTCCTGCTATCTGGTGCAGAGTCTTGGACGATGTCAGCAACGGATGAGTCGACGTTGCGAGTTTTCGAGAGAAAAGTTCTGCGAAAGATTTATGGTCCTTTGCGCATTGGCCACGGCGAATATCGCATTCGATGGAACGATGGGCTGTACGAGATATACGACGACATTGACATAGTTCAGCGAATTAAAAGACAGCGGCTACGCTGGCTAGGTCATGTTGTCCGGATGGATGAAAACCTCCAGCTCTGAAAGTATTCGACGCAATACCCACCGGGGGAAGCAGAGGAAGAGGAAGACCTCCACTCCGTTGGAAGGACCAAGTGGAGAAGGACCTGGCTTCGCTTGGAATATCCAATTGGCGCCACGTAGCGAGAAGAAGAAACGACTGGCACGCTGTTGTTAACTCGGCTATAATCGCTTAAGCGGTTTCTACGCCAATTAAGAAGAAGAATACCGTTATTGCTTTATGAATACTCTAATAACGTGAAAAATTTAAATTAGCTTGAATTTGTGAAGTTTATTTTTTTACGCTATTCTCATACCGATTGCTCAATGTGTATATACAAACAACAAGTAAGTTGACTTAGAATCAATACATAAGATTCTGCAATTTTTCCAAAAGGAGTGCCGTTATTGCTTTATGAATACTCTAATAACGTGAAAAAGTTAAATTAGCGTGAATTTGTGAAGCTAGTTTTTTCACGCTATTCTCATATCGATTGTTCAATGTGTATATACAAAGAACAAAAAAACGATTTTCAACTGAAACATTAGATTCTGCAGTTTTTCCAAATGCAGTGCCGTTATTGCTTTGTGAGTACGCTAATAACGTGAAAAATTTAAATTAGCTTGAATTTGTGAAGTGAGTTTTTTCAAGCTATTCTCATAACGATTGCTCAATGTGTGTATGTATATAAACAACAAGAAAATCGATTTTGAACCAAAACATAAGACTCTGCAGCGTTTCCAAATGCAGTAGCGTCATTGGTTTATGAATACTATAATAACGTGGATAAGTTAAATTAGCTTGAATTTTTGAAGTGCGTTTTTTCACGCTATTCTCACATCGATTGCTCAATGTATATATACAAACAACAAGAAAATCGATTTTAAACCAAAACACAAAATTCTGCAATTTTTCCAAATACAGTGGCGTCATTGCTTTATGAATACTCTAATAACGTGAAAAATTTAAATTAGCTTGTATTTGAGAAGTACGTATTTTCACGCTTTCCTCATATCGATTGCTCAATGTGCATATACAAACAACAAGTAAATCGCCTTAGAACCAATACATAAGATTCTGCAGCTTTTCCAAATGCAGTGCCGTTATTGCTTTATGAATACTCTAATAACGTGAAAAAGTTAAATTAGCGTGAATTTGTGAAGCTAGTTTTTTCACGCTATTCTCATATCGATTGCTCAATGTGTATATACAAAGAACAAAAAATCGATTTTTAACTGAAACAATAGATTCTGCAGTTTTTCCAAATGCAGTGCCGTCATTGCTTTTTGAATACTCTAATAACGTGAAAAATTTAAATAAGCTTGTATTTGTGAAATGCCTTTTTTCCCGCTTTTCTCATATCGATTGCTCAATGTGTATATACAAACAACAAGAAAATCGATTTTGAATCAAAACATAAGATTCTGCAGTTTTTCCAAATGCAGTGACGTCATTGGTTTATGAATACTCTAATAACGTGAATAAGTTAAATAAGCTTGAATTTGTGAAGTGTGTTTTTTTACGCTATTCTCATATCGATTGCTCAATGTGTTTATACAAACAACAAGTTAATCGATTTAGAATCAATACATAAGAATCAGCAGTTTTTCCAAATGCAGTGCCGTCATTGCTTTGTGAATACGCTAATAAAGTGAAAAATTTAAATTAGCTTGAATTTGTGAAGTTATTTTCTTTACAAGCTATTCTCATACCGATTGCTCAATGTGTATATACAAACAACAACAAAATCGATTTAGAATCAATACATAATATTCTGCAGTTTTTCCAAATGCAGTGCCATTATTGCTTTCTGAATACTCTAATAACGTGAAAAATTTAAATTAGCTTGAATTTGTGAAGTGCGTTTTCTCACGCTATTCTCATATCGATTGCTCAATGTGTAATACAATACAATGTCAATACAAACAGCAAGATAATCGATTTTGAACCAAAACACAACATTCTGCAGTTTTTCCAAAAGCAGTGCCGTCATTGCTTTATGAATACTCTAATAACGTGAAAAATTTAAATTAGCTTGTATTTGTGAAGTTATTTTCTTTACAAGCTATTCTCATATTGATTGCTCAATGTGTATATACAAATAACAAAAACATCGATTTTGAACCAAAACATAAGATTCTTGAGTTTTTCCAAAAGCAGTGCCGTCATTGCTTTATGAATACTCTAATAACGTGAAAAATTTAAATTAGCTTGAATTTGTGAAGTTAGTTTTTCACGCCATTTTCATATCGATTGCTCAATGTGTATATACAAACAACAAGAAAATCGATTTTGAACCAAAATATAAGATTTTGCAGTTTTTCCAAATGCAGTGCCATTATTGGTTTATGAATACCCTAATAACGTGAATAAGTTAAAGTAGCTTGATTTTGTGAAGTGCGTTTTCTCACGCTATTCTCATATCGATTGCTCAATGTGTAATACAATACAATGTCAATACAAACAGCAAGATAATCGATTTTGAAACAAAACACAACATTCTGCAGTTTTTCCAAAAGCAGTGCCGTCATTGCTTTATGAATACTCTAATAACGTGAAAAATTTAAATTAGCTTGTATTTGTGAAGTTATTTTCTTTACAAGCTATTCTCATATTGATTGCTCAATGTGTATATACAAACAACAAGAAAATCGATTTAGAATCAATACAAAATATTCTGCAGTTTTTCCAAATGCAGTGCCATCATTGGTTTATGAATACCCTAATAACGTGAATAAGTTAAAGTAGCTTGAATTTGTGAAGCTAGTTTTTTCACGCTATTCTCATATCGATTGCTCAATGTGTATATACAAACAGCAAGAAAATCGATTTTGAACCAAAACATAACATTCTGCAGTTTTTCCAAAAGCAGTGCCATCATTGGTTTATGAATACCCTAATAACGTGAATAAGTTAAAGTAGCTTGATTTTGTGAAGCTAGTTTTTTCACGCTATTCTCATATCGATTGCTCAATGTGTATATACAAACAACAAGAAAATCGATTTTCAACCAAAACATAAGATTCTGTAGTTTTTCCAAAAGCAGTGCCATCATTGGTTTATCAATACTCTAGTAACGTGAAAAAGTTAAATTAGCGTGAATTTGTGAAGCTTGTTTTTTCACGCTATTCTCATATCGACTGCTCACTGTGTATATACAAACAACAAGAAAATCGATTTTGAATAAATACATAAGGCTCTGCAGTTTTTCTAAAAGCAGTGCCGTCATTGCTTTATGAATACTCTAATAACGTGAAAAATTTAAATTAGCTTGTATTTGTGAAGTTATTTTCTTTACAAGCTAGTCTCATATCGATTGCTCAATGTGTATTTGCAAAGAACAAAAAATCCATTTTTAACCGAAACATAAGATTCTGCAGTTTTTTCAAATGCAGTGCAATAACAGCACTTTATGAAATCTATAATAACGTTAAAAGTTAAATTAGCTTGAATTCGTGAAGTTAGGTTTCTAACGCTATTCTCATATCGACTGCTCACCGTATATTTACAAACAACAAGTTAATCGATTTAAAATCAATACATAAGAATCTGCAGTTTTTCCAAATGCAGTGCCGTTATTGCTTTGTGAATACTCTAATAACGTGAATAAGTTAATTAAGCTTTAATTTGTGAAGTTTGTTTTTTCACGCTATTCTCATACCGATTGCTCAATGTGTATATACAAACAACAAGTAAATCGATTTAGAATTAACACATAAGTTTCTGCAGTTTTTCCAAATGCAATACCGTTATTGCTTTGTGAATACTCTAATAACGTGAATAAGTTAATTTAGCTTTAATTTGTGAAGTTAGTTTTCACGCTATTCTCACATCGATTGCCCAATGTGCATATACAAACAACAAGTAAATCGACTTAGAATCAATGTATAATATTCTGTAGTTTTTCCAAATGGAGTGCCGTTGTTGCTTTATGAATACTCTAATAACGTGAAAAAGTTAAATTAGCGTGAATTTGTGAAGCTAGTTTTTTCACGCTATTCTCATATCGACTGCTCACTGTGTATATACAAACAACAAGAAAATCGATTTTCAACCAAAACATAAGATTCTGCAGTTTTTCCAAAAGCAGTGTCGTCATTGCTTTATGTATACTATAATAACGTGAAAATTTTAAATTAGCTTGTATTTGTGAGGCGCGTTTTTCACGCTATTCTCATATAGATTGCTCAATGTGTATATACAAACAACAAGAAAATCGATTTTCAACCGAAACATAAGATTCTGCAGTTTTTTCAAATGCAGTGCAATAACGGCACGTTATGAAATCTATAATAACGGAAAAAGTTAAATTAGCTTGAATTTGTGAAATTAGTTTTTTCGCGCTATTCTCATATCGACGGCTCACCGTGTATTTACAAACAACAAGTTAATCGATTTAGAATCAATACATAAGATTCTGCAGTTTTTCCAAATGCAATGCCGTTATTGCTTTTTGAGTACGATAATAACGTGAAAAATTTAAATTAGCGTGAATTTGTGAAGTTTGTTTTTTCACGCTATTCTCATACCGATTGCTCAATGTGTATATACAAACAACAAGTAAATCGATTTAGAATTAACACATAACATTCTGCAGTTTTTCCAAAAGAAGTGCCATCATTGGTTTATCAATACCCTAATAAAGTGAATAAGTTAAAGTAGCTTGATTTTGTGAAGTGCGTTTTCTCACGCTATTCTCATATCGATTGCTCAATGTGTATATACAAACAACAAGAAAATCGATTTTGAACCAAATCATAACATTCTGCAGTTTTTCCAAATGCAATACCGTTATTATTTATATTATGGAGGGAACACTTCTCCAGCCTGCTGAATGGCAGTGAACGCACAACACCAGGAGAAGGAGAACCCGATTCCCCAATCGATGACGATGGAGCAGACGTTCCATTACCCGACCATGAAGAAGTTCGAATAGCAATTGCCCGCCTCAAGAACAACAAAGCGGCAGGGCCGACGGACTACCGGCCGAGCTATTCAAACACGGCGGCGAAGAACTAATAGGGAGCATGCATCAGCTTCTTTGTAAAATATGGTCGGACGAAAGCATGCCCAACGATTGGAATTTAAGTGTGCTATGCCCAATCCATAAAAAGGAGACCCCACAATCTGCGCCAACTACCGTGAGATTAGCCTCCTCAACATCGCATATAAGGTTCTATCGAGCGTATTGTGTGAAAGATTAAAGCCCACCGTCAACAAACTGATTGGACCTTATCAGTGTGGCTTTAGACCTAGAAAATCAACAACCGACCAGATATTCACCATGCGCCAAATCTTGGAAAAAGACCCGTGAAAGGAGAATCGACACACACCACCTCTTCGTCGATTTCAAAGCTGCTTTCGACAGCACGAAAGGAGCTGCCTTTATGCCGCGATGTCTGAATTTGGTATCCCCGCAAAACTAATACGGCTGTGTAAACTGACGTTGAGTAACACGAAAAGCTCCGTCAGAATCAGGAAGAACCTCTCCGAGCCGTTCGATACCAAACGAGGTTTCAGACAAGGTGATTCCCTATCGTGCGATTTCTTCAACCTGCTTCTGGAGAAAATAGTTCGAGCTGCAGAACTAAATAGAGAAGGTACCATCTTCTATAAGAGTGTACAGCTGTTGGCGTATGCCGATGATATTGATATCATCGGCCTCAACACCCGCGCCGTTAGTTCTGCTTTCTCCAGGCTGGACAAGGAAGCACAGAAAATAGGTCTGGCAGTGAACGAGGGCAAAACGAAATATCTCCTGTCATCAAACAAACAGTCGTCGCACTCGCGACTTGGCACTCACGTCACTGTTGACAGTCATAACTTTGAAGTCGTAGATAATTTCGTCTATCTTGGAACCAGCGTAAACAACACCAACAATGTCAGTCTAGAAATCCAACGCAGGATAACTCTTGCCAACAGGTGCTACTTCGGACTGAGTAGGCAATTGAGAAGCAAAGTCCTCTCTCGACAAACAAAAACCAAACTCTATAAGTCACTCATAATTCCCGTCCTGCTATTTGGTGCAGAGGCTTGGACGATGTCAGCAACGGATGCGTCGACGTTGCGAGTTTTCGAGAGAAAAGTTCTGCGAAAGATTTATGGTCCTTTGCGCGTTGGCCACGGCGAATATCGCATTCGATGGAACGATGAGCTTTACGAGATATACGACGACATTGACATAGTTCAGCGAATTAAAAGACAGCGGCTACGCTGGCTAGGTCATGTTGTCCGGATGGATGAAAACGCTCCAGCTCTGAAAGTATTCGACGCAGTACCCGCCGGGGGAAGCAGAGGAAGAGGAAGACCTCCACTCCGTTGGAAGGACCAAGTGGAGAAGGACCTGGCTTCGCTTGGAATATCAAATTGGCGCCACGTAGCGAGAAGAAGAAACGACTGGCGCGCTGTTGTTAACTCGGCTATAATCGCTTAAGCGGTTTCTACGCCAATTAAGAAGAAGAATACCGTTATTGCTTTATGAATACTCTAATAACGTGAAAAATTTAAATTAGCTTGAATTTGTGAAGTTTATTTTTTTACGCTATTCTCATACCGATTGCTCAATGTGTTTATACAAACAACAAGTAAGTTGACTTAGAATCAATACATAAGATTCTGCAATTTTTCCAAATGGAGTGCCGTTATTGCTTTATGAATACTCTAATAACGTGAAAAAGTTAAATTAGCGTGAATTTGTGAAGCTAGTTTTTTCACGCTATTCTCATATCGATTGTTCAATGTGTATATACAAACAACAAGAAAATCGACTTTGAACCAAAACATAAGATTCTGCAGTTTTTCCAAATACAGTGCCGTCTTTGCTTTATGAATACTCTAATAACGTGAAACATTTAAATTAGCTTGAATTTGTGAAGTTAGTTTTTCACGCCATTTTCATATCGATTGCTCAATGCGTATATACAAACAACAAGAAAATCTATTTTGAACCAAAACATAAGATTCTGCAGTTTTTCCAAATGCAGTGCCGTCATTGGTGTCTGAATACTCTGATAACGTGAACAAGTTAATTTATCTTTAATTTGTGAAGTTAGTTTTCTCACGCTATTCTCATATCGATTGCTCAATGTGTATATACAAACAACAAGAAAATCGATTTTGAACCAAAACATAAGATTCTGCAGTTTTTCCAAATGCAGTGCCGTCATTGGTTTATGAATACTCTAATAACGTGAATAAGTTAAAGTAGCTTGAATTTGTGAAGTGCGTTTTCTCACGCTCTTCTCATATCGATTGCTCAATGTGTATATACAAACAACAAAAACATCGATTTTGAACCAAAACATAAGATTCTGCAGTTTTTCCAAATACAGTGAGGTTATTCGTTTATGAATACTCTGATAACGTGAATAAGTTAATTTATCTTTAATTTGTGAAGTTAGTTTTTTCACACTATTCTCATATCGATTACTCAATGTGTATATACAAACAACTAGAAAATCGATTTTGAACCAAAACATAAGATTCTGCAGTTTTTCCAAATGCAGTGCCATCATTGAATACCCTAATAACGTGAAAAATTTAAATTAGCTTGAATTTGTGAAGTTTATTTTTTCACGTAATTCTTATATCGATTGCTCACTGTGTATATACAAACAA
>NW_024395468.1:0-8253 GCF_016617805.1 Bactrocera tryoni | reverse complement strand
CGGTAGTGCATATCGAAAAATTTCAAAATTTCATATTTAGGTATATAATCGATTTTCTTGCATATACACATTTAGAAATCCACAAAGATCTGCTTCACATATTAAAATTAATTAACCCTCACCATCTTACTGAAGATGGCATAAAGCCAAAACGGCAGTGCATTTAGAAAAATTTAACATTTAGGTATATAACCGATTTACCTGCATGTACACATTCAGAAATCCATATCGAGTTGCTTAAAAATAATTAGCTTAACATATTAAAGTAAATAAACCCTCATCATCTTACTCAAGTTGACACAAGACCATAGCGGCAGTGCATTTGGAAAAAATTGCATAATTTTACATTTAGGTATAAAACCGACTTTCTTGCATATACACATTTAGAAATCCACAAAGATCTGCTTCACATATTAAAATGAATTAACCCTCACCATCTTACTGAAGATGGCATAAAACCAAAACGACAGTGCATTTGGAAAAAAATCCATAATTTTACATTTAGGTGTATAACCGATTTTCCTGCATGTACACATTAAGAAATCCATACCAAGTTGCTTCAAATCATTAGCTTAACATATTAAAATTAGTAAACCCTCATCATCTTACTCAAGTTGACACAAGACCATAACGGCAGTGGATGTGGAAATATTCCACAATTTTACATTTAGGTATAAAACCGATTTTCCTGCATTTAAATATTTAGCAAACCATATCGAGTTGATTCAAATCATTTGCTTCACATATTAAAGTTATATAACCTTCTTAATCTTACAAAAGTTGGCATAAAGCCGCCAAAACGGTAGTGCATACCGAAAAATTTCAGAATTTTACATTTAGGTATAAAACCGATTTTCTTGCATATACACATTTAGAAATCCACAAAGATCTGCTTCACATATTAAAAGTAATTAACACTCACCATCTTACTGAAGATGGCATAAAGCCAAAACGGCAGTGCATTTGGAAAAATTTAACATTAAGGTATATAACCGATTTTCCTGCATGTGCACATTCAGAAATCCATATCAAGTTGCTAAAAATCATTAGCTTAACATATTTAAGTTAACAAACCCTCATCATCTCACTAAAGTTGACATAGGACTATAACGGCAGTGCATTTGGAAAAAAATCCATAATTTTACATTTAGGTATAAAACCGATTTTCTTGAATGTACACATTTAGAAATCCATATCAAGTTGCTTCAAAATATTAGCTTAACACATTATAGTTATTTAACCCTCATCATCCCAATAAGTTGACATAAGACCATAACGGCAGTACATTTGGAAAAAAATCCATAATTTTACATTTAGGTATAAAACCGATTTTCTTGAATGTACACATTTAGAAATCCATATCAAGTTGCTTAAAATCATTAGCTTAACATATTAAAGTTAATAAACCCTCATCATCTCACTAAAGTTGACATAAGATTATAACGGCAGTGCATTTGAAAAAAAACCATAATTTTACATTTAGGTATAAAACCGATTTTCATGCATGTACACATTTAGCGATCCATATCGAGTTGATTCAAATCATTAGCTTAACATATTAAAGTTAATTAACCTTCGTCATCTTACAGAAGTTAGCATAAAGCCAAAATGGCAGTGCATTTGGAAAAATTCCACAATTTTACAATTAGGTATAAAACCGATTTTCCTGCATTTAAGCATTTAGAAATCCATACCATGTTGCTTCAAATATTAGCTTAACATATTAAAGTTAACTAACCTTCTTCATCTTACTGAAGTTGGCATAAAGCCAAAACGACAATGCATTTGGAAAAAATCCATAATTTTACATTTAAGTATAAAACCGATTTTCTTGCATGTACACATTTGGCAATATATGTATGTCGAATGGCTTCAAATCATTAGCTTCACATATTAAAGTTATTTAACCTTCGTCATCTTGCAGAAGTTGGCATAAAGCCAAAACGGTAGTGCATATCGAAAATTTTCAGAATTTTACAGTTAGGTATAAAACCGATTTTCTAACATATACACATTTAGAAATCCATATCAAGATGCCTCAATTCATAAGCTTAACATATTAAAGTTAATTAATTTTCTTCATCTTACAGAAGTTGGCATAAAACCAAAACGACAATGCATTTGGAAATATTCCACAATTTTACGTTTAGGTATAAAACCGATTTTCCTGCATTTTAATATTTAGCAATCCATATCGAGTTGATTCAAATCATTAGCTTCACATATCAAAGCTAATTAACCCTCATCATCTCCCTAAAGTTGACATAAGACCATAACAACACTGCATTTGGAAAAAAACCATAATTTTACATTTAGGTATAAAACCGATTTTCTTGCATGTACACATTTAGAAATCCATATCATGTTGCTTCAAATCATTAGCTTAACTTCCACAATTTTACACTTAGGTATAAAACCGATTTTCCTGCATGTACACATTTAGCAATCCATATCGAGTAGAATCAAATCATTAGCTTCACATATTAAAGCTAATAAACCCTCATCATCTCACTAAAGTTGACATAAGACCGTAACGGCAGTGCATTTGGAAAAAAAAACCATAATTTTACATTTAGGTATAAAACCGATTTTCATGCATGTACACATTGAGAAATCCATATCGAGTTGATTCAAATCATTAGCTTAACATATTAAAGTTATTTAACCTTCGTCATCTTACAGAAGTTAGCATAAAGCCAAAATGGCAGTGCATTTGGAAAAAAATCCATAATTTTACATTTAGGTATAAAACCGATTTTCTTGAATGTACACATTTAGAAATCCATATCAAGTTGCTTCAAATCATTAGTTTAACACATTATAGTTATTTAACCCTCATCATCTTACTCAAGTTGAAATAAGACCATAGCGGCAGTGCATTTGGAAAAAATTGCATAATTTTACATTTAGGTATAAAACCGACTTTTTTGCATTTAAACATTTAGCAATCCATATTGAGTTGATTCAAATCATTATCGTCACATATTCAAAACAATTAACCTTCGTCATCTTACAGAAGATGGCATAAGGCCATAATGGCAGTACATTTGGAAAAATTCCAGAATTTTACATTTAGGTAAATAACCGATTTTCTTGCATATACACATTTAGAAATCCACAAAGATCTGCTTCACATGTAAACAATAATTAACCCTCACCATCTTACTGAAGATGGCATAAAGCCAAAACGGCAGTGCATTTGGAAAAATTTAACATTTAGGTATATAACCGATTTACCTGCATGTACACATTCAGAAATCCATATCGAGTTGCTTAAAAATAATTAGCTTAACATATTAAAGTAAATAAACCCTCATCATCTCACTAAAGTTGACATAAGACCATAACAACAGCGCATTTGGAAAAAAACCATAATTTGACATTTAGGTATAAAACCGATTTTCTTGCATGTACACATTTAGAAATCCATATCATGTTGCTTCAAATATTAGCTTCACATATTAAAGTTAATAAACCCTCATCATCTCACTAAAGTTGACATAAGACCATAACGGCAGTGCATTTGGAAAAAAATCCATAATTTTACATTTAGGTATAAAACCGATTTTCTTGAATGTACACATTTAGAAATCCATATCAAGTTGCTTCAAATCATTAGTTTAACACATTATAGTAATTTAACCCTCATCATCTTACTCAAGTGTAAGTAAGACCATAGTGGCAGTGCATTTGGAAAAAATTGCATAATTTCACATTTAGGTATAAAACCGACTTTTTGGCATTTAAACATTTAGCAATCCATATTGAGTTGATTCAAATCATTATCGTCACATATTCAAGTCAATTAACCTTCGTCATCTTACAGAAGATGGCATAAGGCCATAATGGCAGTACATTTGGAAAAATTCCAGAATTTTACATTTAGGTAAATAACCGATTTTCTTGCATATACACATTTAGAAATCCACAAAGATCTGCTTCACATTTTAAAATGAATTAACCCTCACCATCTTACTGAAGATGGCATAAAACCAAAACGACAGTGCATTTGGAAAAAAATCCATAATTTTACATTTAGGTATAAAACCGATTTTCTTGAATGTACACATTTAGAAATCCATATCAAGTTCCTTCAAATCATTAGCTTAACACATTATAGTTATTTAAACCTCGTCATCTTACAGAAGATGGCATAAAGCCATAACGGCAGTACATTTGGAAAAATTCCAGAACTTTACATTTAGGTATATAACCGATTTTTCTGCATTTAAATATTAAGCAATCCATATCGAGTTGTTTCACATCATTAATGTCACATGTTCAAGTTAATTAACTTTCGTCACCTTACAGAAGTTGGCATAAAGCCAAAACGGCAGTGCATTTGGAAAAATTCCACAATTTTTTCGTATAGGTATAAAACCGATTTTCTTGCATATACACATTTGGCAATCTATGTCGAATGGCTTCAAATCATTTGCTTCACATATTAAAGTTAAATAACCTTCTTAATCTTACAGAAGTTGGCATAAAGCCAAAACGGCGATGAATTTGGAAAATTCCAGACATTTACAATTAGGTATAAAACCGATTTTCATGCATGTACACATTTAGCGATCCATATCGAGTTGATTCAAATCATTAGCTTAACATATTAAAGTTAATTAACCTTCTTCATCTTACTGAAGTTGGCATAAATCCAAAACGACGGTGCATTTGGATAAAATCCATAATTTTACATTTAGGTGTAAAACCGATTTTCTTGCATGTACACATTTGGCAATATATGTCGAATGGCTTCAAATATTGGCTTCACATATTAAAGTTAATTAACCTTCGTCATCTTACAGAGGTTGGCATAAAGCCAAAATAGCAGTGCATTTCGAAAAATTTCAGAATTTCACATTTAGGTATAAAACCGAATTTCTTGGATATACACATTTAGATATCCACAAAGAATTGTTTCACATCATTAGCTTAACATATTAAAGTTAATTAACCTTCTTTATCTTACAGAAGTTAGCTTAAAGCCAAAACGGTAGTGCATATCGAAAAATTTCAGAATTTTACATTTAGGTATGAAACCGATTTTCCTGCATATACACATTTAGAAATCCACAAAGATCTGCTTCACATATTAAAATTAATTAACCCTCACCATCTTACTGAAAATCGCATAAAGCCAAAACGGCAGTGCATTTGGAAAAATTTAACATTTAGTTATATAACCGAGTTTCCTGCATGTACACATTCAGAAATCCATATGAAGTTGCTTAAAATCATTAGCTTAACATATTATAGTTAATAAACCCTCATCATCTCACTAAAGTTGACATAAGACTATAACGGCAGTGCATTTGGGAAAAAATCCATAATTTTACATTTAGGTATAAAACCGATTTCCTTAAATTGCATAATTTTACATTTAGGTATAAAACCGACTTTTTTGCATTTAAACATTTAGCAATCCATATCGAGTTGATTCAAATCATTAACGTCACATATTCAAGTTAATTAACCTTCGTCATTTTACAGAAGTTGGCATGAAGCCATAACGGCAGTGCATTTGGAAAAATTCCACATTTTGACATTTAGGTATAAAACCGATTTTCTTGCATATATACATTTGGCAATCTATGTCGAATGGCTTCAAATCATTTGCTTCATATATTAAAGTTAATTAACCTTCTTAATCTTTCAGAAGTTGGCGTAAAGCCAAAACGGCAGTGCATTTGGAAAATTCCAGACCTTTACAGTTAGGTATAAAAAGGATTTTCATGCATGTACACATTTAGAAATCCATATCAATTTGCCTCAAATCATTAGCATAACATATTAAAGTTATCTAATCTTCTTCATCTTACAGAAGTTGGCATAAAACCAAAACGACAGTGCATTTGGAAAATTCCACAATTTTACATTTAGGTATAAAACCGATTTTCCTGCATTTAAACATTTCGCAATCCATATCGAGTTGATTCAAGTCATTAACTTTACATATTAAAGTTAATTAACCTTCGTCTTCTTATAGAAGTTGGCATAAAGCCAAAACAGCAGTGCATTTCGAAAAATTTCAGAATTTCACATTTGGGTATAAAACCGATTTTCTTGCATATACACATTTAGAAATCCACAACGAAATGCTTTAAATCATTAGCTTCACAAATTAAAGCTAATTACCCCTCACCATCTCACTAAAGTTGACATAAGACAATAAGGGCGGTGCATTTGGAAAAATTCCACAATTTTACGTTTAGGTATAAAACCGATTTTCTTGCATGTACGCATTTAGAAATCCATATCAAGTTGCGTCAAATCATTAGCTTAACATATTAAAGTTAATTAATCTTCTTCATCTTACAGAAGTTGGCATACATCCAAAACGACAGTGCATTTTGAAAAATTCCACAATTTTACATTTAGGTATAAAACCGATTTTCCTGCATGTACACATTTAGAAATCCATATGAAGTTGCTTAAAATCATTAGCTTAACATATTAAAGTTAATAAACCCTCATCATCTTACTCAAGTTGACATAAAGCCATAATGGCAGTGCATTTGGAAAAATTCCACAATTTAACATTTAGGTACATAACCGATTTACCTGCATGTACACATTCAGAAATCCAAATCAAGTTGCTTAAAAATAATTAGCTTAACATATTAAAGTAAATAAACCCTCATCATCTTACTAAAGTTGACATAAGACCATAACAACATTGCATTTGGAAAAAAAAACATAATTTTACATTTAGGTATAAAACCGATTTTCTTGCATGTACACATTTAGAAATCCATATCATGTTGCTTCAAATCATTAGCTTAACATATTGAAGTTAGCTAACCTTCTTCATCTTACAGAAGTTGGCATAAAGCCAAAACGACAATGCATTTGGAAAAAATCCTTAATTTTACATTTTGGTATAAAACCGATTTTCTTGCATGTATACATGTGGCAATATATGTCGAATGGCTTCAAATCATTAGCTTCACATATTAAAGTTAATTAACCTTCGTCATCTTGCAGAAGTTGGTATAAAGCCAAAACGGTAGTGCATATCGAAAAATTTCAGAATTTTACATTTAGGTATAAAAACGATTTTCTTACATATACACAATTAGAAATCCACAAAGATCTGCTTCACATCATTAGCTCACATATTAAAATTAATAAACCCTCACCATTTTACTGAAGATAGATGGAAAATTTTAACATTTAGGTATATAACCGATTTTTCTGCATGTACACATTTAGAAATCCTTATCAAGTTGCTTTAAATTATTAGCTTAACATATTAAAGTTAATAAACCCTCATCCTCTTACTCAAGTTGACACAAGACCACAACGGCAATGCATTTGGAAAAATTCCGCAAATTTACATTTAGGTTTAAAACCGATTTTCCTGCATTTAAATATTAAGCAAACCATATCGAGTTGACTCAAATCATTATCGTTACATCTTCAAGTTAATTAACCTTCGTCATTTTACAGAAGTTGGCATAAAGCCAAAACGACAGTGCATTTGGAAAAATTCCACAATTTTACATTTAGGTATATAACCGATTTTTCTGCATTTAAATATTTAGCAATCCATATCGAGTTTTTTCACATCATTAATGTCACATGTTCAAGTTAATTAACTTTCGTCACCTTACAGAAGTTGGCATAAAGCCAAAACGGCAGTGCATTTGGAAAAATTCCACAATTTTTTCGTATAGGTATAAAACCGATTTTCTTGCATATACACATTTGGCAATCTATGTCGAATGGCTTCAAATCATTTGCTTCACATATTAAAGTTAAATAACCTTCTTAATCTTACAGAAGTTGGCATAAAGCCAAAACGGCAGTGCATTTGGAAAATTCCAGACATTTACAATTAGGTATAAAACCGATTTTCATGCATATACACATTTAGAAATCCATATCAATTTGCCTCAAATCATTAGCATAACATATTAAGATTAATTAATCTTCTTCATCTTACAAAAGTTGGCATAAAACCAAAACGACAGTGCATTTGGAAAATTCCACAATTTTACATTTAGGTATAAAACCGATTTTCTTGCATTTAAACATTTAGCGATCCATATCGAGTTGATTCAAATCATTAACTTTACATATTAAAGTTAATTAACCTTCGTCTTCTTACAAAAGTTGGCATAAAGCCAAAACGGCAGTGCATTTCGAAAAATTTCAGAATTTCACATTTGGGTATAAACCGATTTTCTTGCATACACATTTAGAAATCCACAACGAAATGCTTTAAATCATTAGCTTCACATATTAAAG
>NW_024395467.1:0-11554 GCF_016617805.1 Bactrocera tryoni | reverse complement strand
AGTTTATGGACGACCTATATTTCGAGCAACAATGTCCCTAAAACGCTTCAAAAAAATTACCGCCATTTTTCGTTTTGATAAACGTTCGGATCGAGAAGCAAGGAGACAGAGTGATAAATTAGCAGCTATAAGAGATATATGGGATGAATGGGCAACACTATTGCCTATGTACTATAATCCGAATACAAATATCACAATTGACGAACAGTTACTTTCATTCAGAGGTCGGAGTTCTTTTCGCCAATATATGCCAAGCAAACCGAGTAAATACGGCATAAAATTTTGGATTTTGTGTGACAGTGAAACAGGATATGTTCGTTCAATTTAATGCTATACCGGAAAACTTCAAGGAAATTCTCCGGAAAAAAATCAAGGAATGCGTGTTGTTTTAGATCTGACAGAGGGCTTACAGGGCTACAATCTGACATGTGATAATTTTTTAACATCATATGAATTAGCCGAAGCACTTTTAGACCGTAAGCTTACCGTTCTTGGAACTTTACGGAAAAATAAACGATAGATACCATTAGATCTTTTGGATACGAAAAAACCAGTGTTTTCATCCACATTTGCATTCAATTCAAAAATGGTTCTTATCTCAAAAGAACAAAACAGTAATTTTACACAGTACAAACCACAATAAGATTGAAATACATGATTCAGAGTAGAAAAAACCTAAAATGATCCTGAACTAAACGCAACTAAGGGAGCTGTTGATTTCTAGACAAAATGGTTTCGGCCTATAGTTGCAAATGTATGAAAAGAAGATGGCCTGTACCCATATTTCATAATATGATTGATATCTCATGTTTCAATGCTTACGTATTATATTGTGAAACCAATTCTGATTGGAAACAGAAAAGGACAGTACAAAGACGTCTTTTTTTAGAAAAACTGGTCATGGAATTGGTCAATGATCACATTGAGCGTAGGAAAACTCTTCCTCGGACAAATGCATCGCTGGAATTAGTACAACGAGTGAAGACTGGTGTTACTGAGAAAACAGCTACTTCCGGTGCACAGAGTTGTAATAAAAGAAAAAGGTGTAATGTATAACCGTCATCAAAAGATGTCAAAACTTCGAAAATCTGTAAAAAATGTAAGAAACCCATATGTCCAAGACATTCGGAAATTATGTGCATCTCATGTTGCCAAGAGTAGGACATGTCCTAAATTGTGTCTTTTTTATTTGAATAAATACATATATGTATAACATAAATAATTCCATCCGTATTAAATTTATAAAAATAACACCGAGTTTTTTTTAAATCGGGTCAACATGACCCGAGGACCTTAAGTTTGCGTAGTATTTGAGGAACCGAGGAAGGTTAACATAAGATATTAAAGTTGTACCAAATACATTGTCGTTATGGCTATACGACAACTCTATGACAACTCTAATAAAATCAAAACGGTTAATTAACAGAAATATGAAAAGTTCATATTTTTACGCAACTTGATATCGATTGCTTAATGTGTATGTACCAAAAAATCCATTCAACACCTTAATATAAGTTTGTGGAATTGCTCCAAGTACTTTGTCGTTATGGCTATACGACAACTCTATGACAACTCTGATAACATCAAAACGTCTAATTAACAAAAATATGTAAAGTTCATATTTTTACTCAATTTGATATCGATTGCTTAATGCGTATGTACCAAAAAATCACTTCTACACCTTAAAATAAGATTGGGAAATTGCTTCAAATACACTGTCGTTATGGCTACGCGACAACTCCACGACAACTCCAATAACACCAAAACGGCTAATTAACAGAAATATGTAAAGCTCATATTTTTACGCAACTTGATATTGATTGCTTAATGTGTGTGTATCAAAAAATTAATTTTACACCTATATATTAGATTGTAAAATTGTTCCAAATACAATGTCGTTATGGCTATACCACAATTCTATGACAACTCCAATAACATCAAAACGGCTAATTAGCATAAATATGTAAAGCTAATATTTTTACGCAACTTGATACCGATTGCTTAATGTATATGTACTAAAAAATCAATTATACACTTTAACATAAGATATTAAAGTTGTACCAAATACATTGTCGTTATGGCTATACGACAACACTATGACAACTCCAATAAAATCAAAACGGTTAAATAACAGAAATATGAAAAGTTTATATCTTTACGCAACTTGATGTCGATTGCTTAATGTGTATGTACCAAAAAATCCATTCAACATCTTAATATAAGTTTGTGGAGTTGCTCCAAGTACATTGTCGTTATGGCTATACGACAACTCTATGACAACTCTAATAAAATCAAAACGGTTAATTAACAGAAATATGAAAAGTTCATATTTTTACGCAACTTGATATCGATTGCTTAATGTGTATGTACCAAAAAATCCATTCAACACCTTAATATAAGTTTGTGGAATTGCTCCAAGTACTTTGTCGTTATGGCTATACGACAACTCTATGACAACTCTGATAACATCAAAACGTCTAATTAACAAAAATATGTAAAGTTCATATTTTTACTCAATTTGATATCGATTGCTTAATGCGTATGTACCAAAAAATCACTTCTACACCTTAAAATAAGATTGGGAAATTGCTTCAAATACACTGTCGTTATGGCTACGCGACAACTCCACGACAACTCCAATAACACCAAAACGGCTAATTAACAGAAATATGTAAAGCTCATATTTTTACGCAACTTGATATTGATTGCTTAATGTGTGTGTATCAAAAAATTAATTTTACACCTATATATTAGATTGTAAAATTGTTCCAAATACAATGTCGTTATGGCTATACCACAATTCTATGACAACTCCAATAACATCAAAACGGCTAATTAGCATAAATATGTAAAGCTAATATTTTTACGCAACTTGATACCGATTGCTTAATGTATATGTACTAAAAAATCAATTATACACTTTAACATAAGATATTAAAGTTGTACCAAATACATTGTCGTTATGGCTATACGACAACACTATGACAACTCCAATAAAATCAAAACGGTTATATAACAGAAATATGAAAAGTTTATATCTTTACGCAACTTGATGTCGATTGCTTAATGTGTATGTACCAAAAAATCCATTCAACATCTTAATATAAGTTTGTGGAGTTGCTCCAAGTACATTGTCGTTATGGCTATACGACAACTCTATGACAACTCCAATAACATCAAAACGCCTAATTAGCATAAATATGTAAAGTTCATATTTTTACGCAACTTGACATCGATTGCTTAATTTGTATGTACTAAAAAATCGATTCTACGACTTAATAAAAGGTTGTGAAATTGCTCAAAATACAGTGTCGTTATGAATATACGACAACTCTATGACAACTCCAATAACATCAAAACGGCTAATTAGCATAAAAATGTTAAGTTCATATTTTAACGCAACTTGATATCGATTGCTTAATGTATATCTACTAAAAAATCGATTATACATCTTAACATAAGATGCTAAAGTTGTACCAAATACATTGTCGTTATGGCTTTACGACAACTCTAATAAAACAACTCTAATAACAACTCTAATAAAATCAAAACGGTTAATTAACAGAAATATGAAAAGTTCATATTTTTACGCAACTTGATATCGATTCTTTAATGTGTATGTACCAAAAAATCTATTCAACACCTTAATATAAGTTTGTGGAATTGCTCCAAGTACATTGTCGTTATGGTGATGCGACAACTCTATGACAACTCCAATAACTTGAAAACGGCTAGTTAACAGAAATATGTAAAGTTCATATTTTTACGCAATTTGATATCGATTGCTTAATGTATATGTACTAAAAAATAAATTATACACTTTAACATAAGATATTAAAATTGTACCAAATAAATTGTCGTTATGGCTACACGACAATTCTATGAACACTCCAATAAAATCAAAATGGTTAGTTAACAGAAATATGAAAAGTTCATGTTTATACGCAACTTGATATCGATTGCTTAATGTGTATGTACCAAAAAATCCATTCAGCACCTTAATAAAAGTTTGTAAATTGCTCCAAATACACTATCGTTATGGCTATACATTATTAAATATGTAAATTTCATATTTTAACACAACTTGATATCGATTGGTTAATATATATGTTCTAAAAAATCGATTTTACACCTTTATATAAGATATTTAAGTTGTTCCAAATACATTGTCGTTAGGCTATACGACAACTCTATGACAACTCCAATAACACCAAAATGGTTAATTAGCATAGATATGTAAAGTTCATATTTTTACGCAACTTGATATCGATTGTTTAATGTATATATGTATATGTACTAAAAAATCGATTATACACCTTAACATAAGATATTAAAGTTGTACCAAATACATGACAAATCTATGTCATATTTTTACCCAACTTGATTTCGATTGCTTAATGTATATATATTAAAAAATCGATTTTACAAATTAATATAAGATATTGAAATTGCTTCAAATACACTGTCGTTATGGTTATACGACAATTCTATGGCAACTCCAATCACATCAAAACGGCTAATTAGCATAAACATGTAAAGTTCATATTTTTACGCAACTTGATATCGATTGCTTAATGTGTGTGTACCAAAAAATCAATTTTACATCTTAACATAAGATATTAAAGTTGTACCAAATACAGTGTCGTTATGGCTATACGACAACTCTATGACAACTCCAATAACCTCAAAACTGCTAATTAGCATAAATATGTAAACCTTATATTTTTACACTACTTGATATCGATTGCTTAATGTACATGTACCAAAAAACCGATTCTACACCTTAATATAAGATTGTGAAATTGCTCCAAATACACTGTCGTTATAGTGATGCGACAACTCTATGACAACTCCAATAACTTCAAAACGGTTAGTTAACAGAAATATGAAAAGTTCATATCTTTAAGCAACTTGATATCGATTGCTTAATGTGTATGTACTAAAAAATCGATTACATACCTTAACATAAGATATTAAAGTTGTACCAAATACAGTGTCGTCATGGCTATGCGACAACTCTGCGACAACTCCAATAACACCAAAACGGATAATTAACAGAAATATGTAAAGTTCATATTTTTACGCAACTTGACCTCGATTGCTTGATTTGTATGTACCAAAAAATCGATTCTACAACTTAATAAAAGGTTGTGAAATTGCTCCAAGTACAGTGTCGTTATGAATATACGACAACTCTATGACAACTCCAATAACATCGAAACGGCTAATTAGCATAAATATGTAAATTTCATATTTTTACGCAACATGATATCGATTGCTTAATGTACATGTACCAAAAAATCGATTATACACCTTAACATATGATGTTGAAGTTGTGCCAAATACATTGTCGTTATGGCCGTACGACAACTCTATGACAACTCCAATAAAATCAAAACGGTTAGTTAACAGAAATATGAAAAGCTCATATCTTTAAGCAACTTGATATCGATTGCTTAATGTGTATGTACTAAAAAATCGATTACATACCTTAACATAAGATATTAAAGTTGTACCAAATACAGTGTCGTAATGGCTATACGACAACTCCACGACAACTCCCATAACATCAAAACGGCTAACTAGCATAAATATGTAAACCTCATATTTTTACAAAACTTAATATCGATTGCTTAATGTACATGACCAAAAAAATGATTATACACCTTAACATAAGATATTAAAGTTGCACCAAATTCAATGTCGTTATGGCTATACCACAACTCTATGACAGCTCCAATAAAATCAAAACGGTTAATTAACAGAAATATGAAAAATTAATGTTTTTACGCAACTTGATATCGATTGCTTAATGTATATGTACTAAAAAATCGATTGCATACCTTAACATAAGATATTAAAGTTGTACCAAATACATTGTCGTTATGGCTATACGACAACTCCACGACAACTCCAATAACAGAAAAACGGCTAATTAGCATAAATATGTAAAGTTCATAGTTTTACGCAACTTGATATCGATTGCTTACATAAATATGTAAAGTTCATATTTTTACGCAATTTGATATTGATTGCTTAATGTGTGTGTACCAGAAAATCATTTTTACACCTTAATATAAGATTGTAAAATTGTTCCAAATACATTGTCGTTATGGCTATTCGACTACTCTATGACAACTCCAATAAAATGAAAACGGTTAATTAAGAGAAATATGAAATGTTCATATTTTGACACAACTTGATATCGATTGCTTAATGTATATGTACTAAAAAATCGATTCTACAATTTAATATGAGAATGTGAAACTGCTCCAAATACACTGTCGTTGTGCCTATACGACAACTCTATGACAAGTCCAATAACTTCAAAACGGCTAATTAACAGAAATATGTAAGTTTCATATTTATACGCAACTTGATATCGATTGCTTAATGTATATGTACTAAAAAATCAATTACATACCTTAACATAAGATATTAAAGTTGTACCAAAAACAGTGTCGTTATGGCTATACGACAACTCTAATAACATCAAAACGGCTAATTAATGAAAATATGTAAAGTTCATGTTTTTACACAACTCGATATCGATTGCTTATATTAATATGTAAAGGTCATATTTTTACTCAATTTGATATCGATTGCTTAATATGTGTGTACCAGAAAATCAATTCTACGCCTTAATATAAGATTGTAAAATTGTTCCAAATATGAAGTCGTTATGGCTATGCGACAATTCTATGACAACTCCAATAACCTCAAATCGGCTAATTAGCATAAATATGTAAACCTCATATTTTTACAAAACTTGATATCGATTGCTTAAATAAAAAATCGATTATACACCTTAACATAAGATATTAAAGTTGTACCAAATTCAATGTCGTTATGGCTATACCAAAACTCTATGACAACTCCAATAAAATCAAAACGGTTAATTAACAGAAATATGAAAAGTTAATGTTTTTACGCAACTCTATATCGATTGCTTAATGTATATGTACTAAAAAATCGATTGCATACCTTAACATAAGATATTAAAGTTGTACCAAATACATTGTCGTTATGGCTATACGACAACTCCACGACAACTCCAATAACATCAAAACGGCTAATAAACAAAAATATGTAAAGTTCATATTTTTACGCAACTTGATATCTATTGCTTAATGCGCATGTACTAAAAAATCACTTCTACACATTAATATAAGTGTGTGAAATTGCTCCAAATACACTGCCGTTATGGCTATACGACAACTCCATGACAACTCCAATATCATCAATACGGCTAATTAGCATAAATATGTAAAGTTCATATTTTTACGCAACGTGATATCGATTGCTTAATGTATATGTTTTAACAAATCGATTATACACCTTAACATAAGATGTTGAAGTTGTTCCAAATACATTGTCGTTATGGCCATATGACAACTCTATGACAACTCCAATAACTTCAAAACAGCTAGTTAACAGAAATATGTAAAGTTCATATTCTTACGCAACTTGATATCGATTGCTTAATGTGTATGTACTTAAAAATCGATTCTAAACCTCAATATATAAGATTGTGAAATTTCTCCAAATACAACGTCGTTATGGGTACACGACAACTCATTGACAACTCCAATAACATCAAAACGGCTAGTTAACAGAAATATGTAAAGTTCATGTTTTTATGCAACTTGATATCGATTGCTTACATAAATATGTAAAGTTCATATTTTTAAGCAACTTGATATCAATTGCTTAATGTGTATGTACTTAAAAATCGATTCTTAACCTCAATATATAAGATTGTGAAACTTCTTCAAATACAACGTCGTTATGGGTACATGACAACTCTGTGCCAACTCCAATAATATCAAAACGGCTAATTAGCATAAATTTGTAAAGTTCATATGTTTACGCAACTTGACATCGATTGCTTAATTTGTATGTACCAAAAACTCGATTCTACAACTTAAGAAAGGCTGTGAAATTGCTCCAAATACATTGTCGTTATGGCTATACGACAACTCTATGACAACTCCACGACTACTCCAATTACATCAAAACGGCTAATTAGCATAAATATGTAAAGTTCATATTTTTACGCTACTTGATATCGATTGCTTAATGTATATGTACTAAAAAATCAATTATACACTTTAACATAAGATATTAAGGTTGTTCCAAATACATTGTCGTTATGGCTATGCGATAACTCTATGACAACTCCAATAACATCAAAACGGCTAATTAAAAGAAATATGAAAATTTCATATTTTTAAGCAAACTGATATCGATTGCTTAATGTGTATGTACTAAAAATCGATTACATACCTTAACATAAGATATTAAAGTTGTACCAAATACAGTGTCGTGATGGCTATGCGACAACTCTGCGACAACTCCAATAACACCAAAACGGCTAGTTAACAGAAATATGTAAAGTTCATATTTTTACGCAACTTGATATCGATTGCTTAATGTGTATGTACTTAAAAATCGATTCTAAACCTCAATATATAAGATTGTGAAATTTCTCCAAATACAACGTCGTTATGGGTACACGACAACTCATTGACAACTCCAATTACATCCAAACGGCTAATTAACAGAAATATGTAAAGTTCATATTTTTACGCAACTTGATATCGATTGCTTATATAAATATGTTAAGATCATATCTTTACGCAACTTGATATCGATTGCTTAATGTGTGTGTACTGAAAAATCAATTCTACACCTTAATATAAGATTGTGAAATTGTTCCAAATACAATCTCGTTATGGCTACACGACAACTCATTGACAACTCCAATAACATCAAAACGGCTAATTAGCATAAATATGTAAAGTTCATATTTTTACGCAACTTGAAATCGATTTCTTAATGTGTATGTACAAAAAAATCGATTCGACATCTTAATATAAGATTGTGAAATTGCTACAAATGCACTGTCGTTATGACTATACGACAACTCCAATAACATCAAAACGGCTAATTAGCATAAATATGTAAAGTTCATATTTTTACGCAACTTGATATCGGTTGTTTAATGGGTATGTACTAAAAAATCGATTGAACACCTTAACATAAGATATTAAAGTTATACTAAATACATTTTAGGTATTGCTATTCGACAACTCTAAGACAACTCCAATAAAATCAAAACGTTTAATTAACAGAAGTTTGAAAAGTTCATATTTTTACACAACTTGACATAGATTGCTCAATGTATATATATTAAAAAAAAACAATCTACACCCTAAAATAGGATTGTGAAATTGCTCCAAATACAGTGTCATTATAGCAATACAACAACTCTATGGCCACTCCATGACAACTCCAATAACATCAAAACGGGTAATTAACAAAAATATGTAGAGTTCATATTTTTACGCAATTTGATATCGATTGCTTAATGTGTGTGTAACAGAAAATCAATTTTACATTATGACAACTCCAATAACCCCAAAACGGCTAATTAGCATAAATATGTAAACCTCATATTTTTACAAAACTTGATATCTATTGCTTAATGTACATGTACAAAACAATCGATTATACACCTTAACATAAGATATTAAAGTTGTACCAAATACAATGTCGTTATGGCTATACCACAACTCTATGACAACTCCAATAAAATCAAAACGGTTAATTAGCAGAAATATGAAAAGTTAATATTTTTACGCAACTTGATACCGATTGCTTAATGTGTATGTACTAAAAAATCGATTACATACCTTAACATAAGATATTAAAGTTGTACCAAATACAGTGTCGTTATGGCTATACGACAACACTATGACAACTTCGATAAAATCAAAACGGTTAAATAACAGAAATATGAAAAGTTCATATTTTTACGCAACTTGATATCGATTGCTTAATGTATATGTACTAAAAAATCGATTACGTATCTTAACATAAGATATTAAAGTTGTACCAAATACAGTGTCGTTATGGCTATACGACAACTCCACGACAACTCCAATAACTTCAAAACGGCTAATTAACAGAAATATATAACTTGATATCGATGGAGGATGGGGTCATGTGTAGAAGTTCACGCAAGTGAGGAAAGTTCTCTGATCGCCATTCACTTGGGAGTGGCCAGAAACGATTCCTTTACATATGACTCAAGCAGCTCACGACTTCCGGTCTTTGACCAAGTATCCTCTGGGTAGCCTAAGAACATCCGTTCGAAGGCGAGCTAAAGTGAGAAGGCGAAACATCCCCTACATAGGGTTGTGCGCTGGGTTTGCTACCCGCCACGTAAAAAGCTCACCCCAATGAAAAACCATCAGCAGCCTCGGATGAGAGACCCGCCTTTTGATGACGACCATGGCAAACGAAATAAGGACTACGAATTAAGGGCATGCACCTGGAATATCCGGTCCCTTAATTGGGAAGGTGCCGCTGCCCAGCTGGTTGATGTCCTCGTGAAAATAAAGGCTGACATCACCGCCGTTTAAGAAATGCGATGGACGGGACAAGGACAGAGACGAGTAGGTCCTTGTGACATTTACTACAGGGGCCATATAAAGGAGCGCAAGTTTGGTGTGGGATTCGTGGTGGGAGAGAGACTCCGTCGCCGAGTACTATCATTCACTCCGGTGAATGAACGTCTAGCCACAATCCGCATCAAAGCGAGGTTCTTCAACATATCGCTTATCTGCGCCCACGCTCCGACTGATGAGAAGGACGATGTGACCAAAGATGCCTTTATGAGTGCTTGGAACGCACTTATGAGAGATGCCCCCGCCACGATGTCAAAATCGTACTTGGCGACTTTAACGCCAGGGTGGGCAAAGAAGGTATCTTTGGCACTACGGTCGGTAAATTCAGCCTCCACGAGGAAACATCCCCAAATAGGTAGAGGCTGATCGACTTCGCCGGTGCCCGAAATATGGTAGCACTAGATTCCAGCACAAAAAAATTCATCAAGCTACCTGGCTGTCTCCGGATCGAAAAACTACCAACCAGATCGATCATGTTGTGATAGACGGAAGACACGTCTCTAGTGTTTTAGATGTGCGTGCGCTCCGAGGTCCTAACATCGACTCGGACCACTATCTTGTTGCAGCTAAGATTCCTACCCGCCTCTGTGCAGCAAAAAACGCACGCCAACAAACGCAAGGAAGGTTCGACGTCGAAAAGCTGCAATCACAACAGACTGCCGAACTATTTTTTACTCGGCTTGCACTCCTGCTCTCTGAGAGCACTCATCAACAACTCGGTATAAGGGAACTGTGGGATGGCATTTCAAACTCCTTACGTACAGCTGCATCCGAAACCCTTGGTTTTCGGAAAGTGCAAAAGAACAACTGGTACGACGAGGAGTGCCGTGCCGCAGCGGAGAGAAAACAGGCTGCCTACCTCGCAACGTTACGATCGACCACAACACGTGCGGGATGGGATAGATACCGAGAATTGAAGAGGGAAGCGAGACGCATTTGCAGACAGAGGAAGAAAGAGGCCGAAATGCGTGAGTACGAAGAGCTTGATAAGCTGGCCGACAGGGTAATGCTTGAAAATTCTACGGAAAGATGCGGCGGCTAACTGAAGGTTTCAAGACCGGAGCGTATTCCTGTAGAACCCC
>NW_024395466.1:0-15041 GCF_016617805.1 Bactrocera tryoni | reverse complement strand
CTTTCTACATCTTACTAAAGTTGACATAAAGCCATAACGGCAGTGCATTTGGAAGAATTCCATAACCTTATATTTAGTTATAAATTCGATTTTTTTGTATATACGCATTTAGCAGTCGATATTGAGTAGCTTCTGAACATAAACTTTACTTATTTAAGATGATTAAGTTTAAATGAAATTAATGAAGTTGACATAAAGCCATAACGACAGTGCATTAAGAAGAATTCCAAAATCTTATATTTAGATATAAAGTCGATTTTTTTGTATAATCACATTTAGCAATCGATATTGAGATGATTCAAATCATTAGCTTCACATATTTAATTTAAATAACTTTCTTCATCTTACCGAAGTTGACATAAAGCCATAATGGCAGTGCATTTGGAAGAATTTCATAACCTTATATTTAGATATAAATTCGATTTGCTTGTATATACGCATTTAGCAGTCGATATTGAGTAGCTTCTGAACATTAACTTTACATATTTAAGATGATTAACTTTAAATGAAAATTAATGAAGTTGACATAAAGCCATAACGGCAGTACAATTGGAAGAATTCCATTACCTTATATTTAGATATAAATTCGATTTGCTTGTATATACGCACTTAGCAGTCGATATTGAGTAGCGTCTGAACATTAACTTTACATATTTAAGATGATTAACTTTCTTCATCTTTCTGAAGTTGGCATAAAGCCATAACGACAGTGCATTTAGAAGATTTCCAAAATCTTATATTTAGATATAAGGTCGAATTTCTTCTATATACGCATTAAGCTATCGATATTGAGTTGCTTCAAATCATTAGCTTCAAATATTTAAATTAACTAACCTTCTACATCTTACTGAAGTTGACATAAAGCCATAATGGCAGTGCATTTGGAAGAATTCCATAACCTTATATTTAGTTATAAATTCGATTTTCTCTTATATACGCATTTAGCAGTCGATATTGAGTAGCTTCTGAACAAAAAACTTTACTTATTTAAGTTAATTAACTTTAAATGAAAATTAATGAAGTTGACATAAAGCCATAACGGCAGTGCATTTGGAAGAAATCCATAAATTTATATTTAGATGTAATTTCGATTTGCTTGTATATACGCACTTAGCAGTCGATATTGAGTAGCTTCTGAACATTAACTTTACATATTTAAGATGATTAACTTTCTTTATCTTAGTGAAGTTGGCATAAAGCCATAACGGCAGTGCATTTGGAAGAATTCTAAATTCTTATATTTAGATATAAATTTGATTTTCTTGTATATACGCATTTAGCAATCGATATTGAGTTGCTTCAAATCATTAACTTCAATTATTTAAATTAACTAACTTTCTTCATCTTACTGAAAGTGACATAAAGCCATAACGGCAGTGCATTTGGAAGAATTCCATAACCTTATATTTAGATATAAATTCGATTTTCTTGTATATAGCTTCTGAACATAAACTTTACATATTTGAGCTAATTAACTTTTTTCATCTTACTGAAGTTGACATAAAGCCATAACGGCGGTGCATTTGGAAGAATCGAAAAATCATATAATTAGATATAAAGTCGATTTTCTTGTACATATATACGCATTAAGCAGTCGATATTGAGTAGCTTCTGAACACAAACTTTACTTATTTAAGTTAATTAACTTTAAATGAAAGTTAATTAAGTTGACATAAAGCCATAACGGCAGTGCATTTGGAAGAATTCCATAACCTTATATTTAGATATAAATTCGATTTGCTTGTATATACGCATTTAGTTGTTGATATTGAGTAGCTTCTGAACAAAGACTTTACATATTTAAGTTAATAAACTTTCTTCATCTTACTGAAGTTGACATAAAGCCATAACGACAGTGCATTAAGAAGAGTTCCAAAATCTTATATTTAGATATAAAGTCGATTTTCTTGTATAATCAAATTAAGCAATCGATATTGAGATGATTCAGATCATTAGCTTCACATATTTAATTTAATTAACTTTCTTCATCTTACTGAAGTTGGCATAAAACCATAACGACAGTGCATTTAGAAAAATTCCAAACTCTTATATTTAGATATAAAGTCGATTTTCTTGTATGCACACATCTAGCAATCGATATTGAGAGTTTCAAGTCATTAGCTTCAAATATTTAAATTAACTAACTTTCTACATCTTACTGAAGTTGACATAAAGCCATAACGGCAGTGCATTTGGAAGAATTCCATAACCTTATATTTAGAGATAAATTCGATTTTCTTGTATATACGCATTAAGCAGTCGATACTGAGTAGCTTCTTAACATAAGCTTTACATATTTAAGTTAATTAACTTTAAATGATAATTAATGAAGTTGACATAAAGCCATAACGGCAGTGCATTTGGAAGAATTCCATAACCTTATATTTAGATATAAATTCGATTTGCTTGTATATACGCACTTAGCAGTCGATATTGGGTAGCTTCTGAACATTAAGTTTACATATTTAACTTCTTCACTTTCTTTATCTTACTGAAGTTGACATAAAGCTATAACGACAGTGCATTAAGAAGAGTTCCAAAATCTTATATTTAGATATAAAGACGATTTTCTTGTATAATCACATTTAGCAATCGATATTGAGATGATTCAGATCATTAGCTTCACATATTTAATTTAATTAACTTTCTTCATCTTACTGAAGTTGGCATAAAACCATAACGACAGTGCATTTAGAAGAATTCCAAACTCTTATATTTAGACATAAAGTCGATTTTCTTGTATATTCACATTTAGCAAACGATATTGAGTTGCTTTAAATCATTAACTTCAATTATTTAAATTAACTAACTTTCTACATCTTACTGAAGTTGACATAAAGCTATAACGACAGTGCATTTGGAAGAATTCCATAATCTTATATTTAGATATAAATTCGATTTTCTTGTATATACGCATTTAGCAGACGATATTGAGTAGCTTCTGAACATAAACTTTACATATTTAAGTTAATTAACTTTCTTCATCTTACTGAAGTTGACATAAACCCAAAACGACGGTGCATTTGGAAGAATCCCAAATTAGATATAAAGTCGATTTTCTTGTATAAACACATTTAGCAGTCGAAATTGAGTAGCTTCTGAACGTTAAATTTACATATATAAGATGATTAACTTTCTTCATCTTACTGAAAGTGACATAAAGCCATAACGGCAGTGCATTTGGAAGAATTCTAAAATCGATATTGAGTTGCTTCAAATCATTAACTTCAAATATTTAAATCGATTGCTTCATCTTACCGAAAGTGACATAACGCCATAATCTCAGTGCATTTGGAAGAATTCCATAACCTTATATTTAGTTATAAATTCGATTTTCTTGTATATACGCATTTAGCAATCGATATTGAGTTGCTTCAAATCATTAGCTTCAAATATTTAAACTAACTAACTTTCTACATCTTACTGAATTTGACATAAAGCCATAACGGCAGTGCATTTGGAAGAATTCCATAACCTTATATTTAGTTATAAAATCGATTTTCTTGTATATACGCATTTAGCAGTCGATATTGAGTAGCTTCTGAACATAAACTTTACTTATTTAAGTTAATTAACTTTAAACGAAAGTTAATTAAGTTGACATAAAGCCATAACGGCAGTGCATTTGGAAGAATTCCATAACCTTATATTTAGATATAAATTCGATTTGCTTGTATATACGCATTTAGCAGTCGATATTGAGTAGCTTCTGAACATTAACTTTACACATTTAAAATGATTAACTTTCTTCATCTATCTGAAGTTGGCATAAAGCCATAACGACAGTGCATTTAGGTGAATTCCAAAATCTTATCTTTAGATATAAAGTCGATTTTCTTCTATATACGCATTTAGCAATCGATATTGAGTTGCTTCAAATCATTAACTTGAAATATTTAAATTAACTAACTTTCTACATCTTACTCAAGTTGACATAAAGCCATAACAGCAGTGCATTGGGAAGAGTTCCATAACCTTATATTTAGATATAAATTCGATTTTCTTGTATATACGCATTTAGCAGTCGATATTGAGTAGCTTCTGAACATTAACTTTACACATTTAAGATGATTAGCTTTCTTCATCTTACTGAAGTTGGCATAAAGCCATAACGACAGTGCATTTAGATGAATTCCAAAATCTTATATTTAGATATAAAGTCGATTTTCTTCTATATACGCATTTAGCAATCGATATTGAGTTGCTTCAAATCATTAACTTGAAATATTTAAGTTAATTAACTTTCTACATCTTACTGAAGTTGACATAAAGCCATACCAGCAGTGCATTTGGAAGAGTTCCATAACATTTTATTTAGTTATAAATTCGATTTTCTTGTACATACGCATTTAGCAGTCGATATTGAGTAGCTTCTGAACATAGAATTTACATATTAGAGTAATTAACTATCTTCATCTTACTGAAGTTGACATAAAGCCATAACGGCGGGGCATTTGGAAGAATCCCAAAATCTTATAATTAGATATAAAGTCGATTTTCTTGTATATACACATCTAGCGAACGATATTGTGTAGCTTCTGAACATTAACTTTACATATTTAAGATGATTAACTTTCTTCATCTTACCGAAGTTGGCATAAAGCCATAACGACAGTACATTAAGAAGAATTCTAAAATCTTATATTTAGATATAAAGTCGATTTTCTTGTATAATCACATTTAGCAATCGATATTGAGATGATTCAAATCATTAGCTTCACATATTTAATTTAATTAACTTTCTTCATCTTACCGAAGTTGACATAAAGCTATAACGGCAGTGCATTTGGAAGAATTCCATAACCTTATATATTTAGATATAAATTCGATTTTCTTGTATATACGCATTTAGCAGTCGATATTGAGTAGCTTTTGAACATAAACTTTACTTATTTAAGTTAATTAACTTTCTTCATCTTACTGAAGTTGACATAAAGCCATAACGGCGGTGCATTTGGAAGAATCCCAAAATCTTATAACTCGATATAAAGTCGATTTTCTTGTATATACACATCTAGCGATCGATATTGTGTAGCTTCTATTCATTAACTTTACATATTTAAGATGACTAACTTTCTTCATCTAACTGAAAGTGACATAAAGCCATAACGGCGGTGCAATTGGAAGAATTCTAAAATCTTATATTTAGGTATAAAGTCGATTTTCTTATATATACGCATTGAGCAATCGATATTGAGTTGCTTCAAATCATTAACTTCAAATATTTAAATTAACTAACTTTCTTCATCTTACTGAAAGTGACATAAAGCCATAACGGCAGTGCATTTGGAAGAATTCCATAACCTAATATTTAGTTATAAATTCGATTTTCTTGTATATACGCATTTAGCAGTCGATATTGAGTAGCTTCTGAACATAAACTTTACTTATTTAAGATGATTAACTTTCTTCATCTTTCTGAAGTTGGCATAAAGCCATAACGACAGTGCATTTAGAAGATTTCCAAAATCTTATATTTAGATATAATGTCGAATTTCTTCTATATACGCATTAAACTATCGATATTGAGTTGCTTCAAATCATTAGCTTCAAATATTTAAATTAACTAACCTTCTACATCTTACTGAAGTTGACATAAAGCCATAATGGCAGTGCATTTGAAAGAATTCCATAACCTTATATTTAGATATAAATTCGATTTGCTTGTATATACGCATTTAGCAGTCGATATTGAGTAGTTTCTGAACATTAACTTTACATATTTAAGATGATTAACTTTCTTCATCTTTCTGAAGTTGGCATAAAGCCATAACGACAGTGCATTTAGAAGATTTCCAAAATCTTATATTTAGATATAAGGTCGAATTTCTTCTATATACGCATTAAGCTATCGATATTGAGTTGCTTCAAATCATTAGCTTCAAATATTTAAATTAACTAACCTTCTACATCTTACTGAAGTTGACATAAAGCCATAATGGCAGTGCATTTGGAAGAATTCCATAACCTTATATTTAGATATAAATTCGATTTGCTTGTATATACGCATTTGGCAGTCGATATTGAGTAGCTTCTGAACATTAACTTTACATATTTAAGATGATTAACTTTCTTCATCTTTCTGAAGTTGGCATAAAGCCATAACGACAGTGCATTTAGAAGATTTCCAAAATCTTATATTTAGATATAAGGTCGAATTTCTTCTATATACGCATTAAGCTATCGATATTGAGTTGCTTCAAATCATTAGCTTCAAATATTTAAATTAACTAACCTTCTACATCTTACTGAAGTTGACATAAAGCCATAACGACAGTGCATTAAGAAGAATTCCAAAATCTTATATTTAGATATAAAGTCGATTTTTTTGTATAATCACATTTAGCAATCGATATTGAGATGATTCAAATCATTAGCTTCACATATTTAATTTAATTAACTTTCTTCATCTTACCGAAGTTGACATAAAGCCATAATGGCAGTGCATTTGGAAGAATTCCATAACCTTATATTTAGAGATAAATTCGATTTTCTTGTATATACGCATTTAGCAGTCGATACTGAGTAGCTTCTTAACATAAGCTTTACATATTTAAGTTAATTAACTTTAAATGATAATTAATGAAATTGACATAAAGCCATAACGGCAGTGCATTTGGAAGAATTCCATAACCTTATATTTAGATATAAATTCGATTTGCTTGTATATACGCACTTAGCAGTCGATATTGGGTAGCTTCTGAACATTAAGTTTACATATTTAACTTCTTCACTTTCTTTATCTTACTGAAGTTGACATAAAGCTATAACGACAGTGCATTAAGAAGAGTTCCAAAATCTGATATTTAGATATAAAGTCGATTTTCTTGTATAATCACATTTAGCAATCGATATTGAGATGATTCAGATCATTAGCTTCACATATTTAATTTATTTAACTTTCTTCATCTTACTGAAGTTGGCATAAAACCATAACGACAGTGCATTTAGAAGAATTCCAAACTCTTATATTTAGATATAAAGTCGATTTTCTTGTATATTCACATTTAGCAATCGTATTGAGTTGCTTTAAATGATTAGCTTCAATTATTTAAATTAACTAACGTTCTACATCTTACTGAAGTTGACATAAAGACATATCGCAGTGCATTTGGAAGAATTCCATAACCTTATATTTAGATATAAATTCGATTTTCTTGTATATACGCATTTAGCAGTCGATATTGAGTAGCTTCTGAACATAAACTTTTTATATTTAAGTTAATTAACTTTCTTCATCTTACTGAAGTTGACATAAAGCCAAAACGGCGGTGCATTTGGAAGAATCCCAAATTAGATATAAAGTCGATTTTCTTGTATATACACATTTAGCAGTCGATATTGAGTTATTTCTGAACGTTAGATTTACATATTTAAGATGATAAACTTTCTTCATCTTACTGAAAGTGACATAAAGCCATAACGGCAGTGCATTTGGAAGAATTCTAAAATCGATATTGAGTTGCTTCAAATCATTAACTTCAAATATTTAAATCGACTGCTTCATCTTACCGAAAGTGACATAACGCCATAATCTCAGTGCATTTGGAAGAATTCCATAACCTTATATTTAGTTATAAATTCGATTTTCTTGTATATACGCATTTAGCAATCGATATTGAGTTGCTTCAAATCATTAGCTTCAAATATTTAAACTAACTAACTTTCTACATCTTACTGAATTTGACATAAAGCCATAACGGCAGTGCATTTGGAAGAATTCCATAACCTTATATTTAGTTATAAAATCGATTTTCTTGTATATACGCATTTAGCAGTCGATATTGAGTAGCTTCTGAACATAGACTTTACTTATTTAAGTTAATTAACTTTAAATGAAAGTTAATTAAGTTGACATAAAGCCATAACGGCAGTGCATTTGGAAGAATTCCATAACCTTATATTTAGATATAAATTCGATTTGCTTGTATATACGCATTTAGCAGTCGATATTGAGTAGCTTCTGAACATTAACTTTACACATTTAAAATGATTAACTTTCTTCATCTATCTGAAGTTGGCATAAAGCCATAACGACAGTGCATTTAGGTGAATTCCAAAATCTTATATTTAGATATAAAGTCGATTTTCTTCTATATACGCATTTAGCAATCGATATTGAGTTGCTTCAAATCATTAACTTCAAATATTTAAATTAACTAACCTTCTACATCTTACTGAAGTTGACATAAAGCCATAATGGCAGTGCATTTGAAAGAATTCCATAACCTTATATTTAGATATAAATTCGATTTGCTTGTATATACGCATTTAGCAGTCGATATTGAGTAGTTTCTGAACATTAACTTTACATATTTAAGATGATTAACTTTCTTCATCTTTCTGAAGTTGGCATAAAGCCATAACGACAGTGCATTTAGAAGATTTCCAAAATCTTATATTTAGATATAAGGTCGAATTTCTTCTATATACGCATTAAGCTATCGATATTGAGTTGCTTCAAATCATTAGCTTCAAATATTTAAATTAACTAACCTTCTACATCTTACTGAAGTTGACATAAAGCCATAACGACAGTGCATTAAGAAGAATTCCAAAATCTTATATTTAGATATAAAGTCGATTTTTTTGTATAATCACATTTAGCAATCGATATTGAGATGATTCAAATCATTAGCTTCACATATTTAATTTAAATAACTTTCTTCATCTTACCGAAGTTGACATAAAGCCATAATGGCAGTGCATTTGGAAGAATTTCATAACCTTATATTTAGATATAAATTCGATTTGCTTGTATATACGCATTTAGCAGTCGATATTGAGTAGCTTCTGAACATTAACTTTACATATTTAAGATGATTAACTTTAAATGAAAATTAATGAAGTTGACATAAAGCCATAACGGCAGTACAATTGGAAGAATTCCATTACCTTATATTTAGATATAAATTCGATTTGCTTGTATATACGCACTTAGCAGTCGATATTGAGTAGCGTCTGAACATTAACTTTACATATTTAAGATGATTATCTTTCTTCATCTTTCTGAAGTTGGCATAAAGCCATAACGACAGTGCATTTAGAAGATTTCCAAAATCTTATATTTAGATATAAGGTCGAATTTCTTCTATATACGCATTAAGCTATCGATATTGAGTTGCTTCAAATCATTAGCTTCAAATATTTAAATTAACTAACCTTCTACATCTTACTGAAGTTGACATAAAGCCATAATGGCAGTGCATTTGGAAGAATTCCATAACCTTATATTTAGTTATAAATTCGATTTTCTTGTATATACGCATTTAGCAGTCGATATTGAGTAGCTTCTGAACAAAAAACTTTACTTATTTAAGTTAATTAACTTTAAATGAAAATTAATGAAGTTGACATAAAGCCATAACGGCAGTGCATTTGGAAGAAATCCATAAATTTATATTTAGATGTAACTTCGATTTGCTTGTATATACGCACTTAGCAGTCGATATTGAGTAGCTTCTGAACATTAACTTTACATATTTAAGATGTTTAACTTTCTTTATCTTAGTGAAGTTGGCATAAAGCCATAACGGCAGTGCATTTGGAAGAATTCTAAATTCTTATATTTAGATATAAATTTGATTTTCTTGTATATACGCATTTAGCAATCGATATTGAGTTGCTTCAAATCATTAACTTCAATTATTTAAATTAACTAACTTTCTTCATCTTACTGAAAGTGACATAAAGCCATAACGGCAATGCATTTGGAAGAATTCCAAAATCTTACATTTAGGTATAAAGTCGATTTTCTTGTATACACATATCTAGCAGTCGATATTGAGTAGCTTCTATTCATTAACTTCACATATTTAAGATGATTAACTTTCTTTATCTTAGTGAAGTTGGCATAAAGCCATAACGGCAGTGCATTTGGAAGAATTCTACAATCTTATATTTAGATATAAATTTGATTTTCTTGTATACACACATCTAGCGAACGATATTGTGTAGCATCTGAACATTAACTTTACATATTTAAAATGATTAACTTTCTTCATCTTACCGAAGTTGGCATAAAGCCATAACGACAGTACATTAAGAAGAATTCCAAATTCTTATATTTAGATATAAGGTCGATTTTCTTCTATATACGCATTTAGCTATCGATATTGAGTTGCTTCAAATCGTTAACTTGAAATATTTAAATTAACTAACTTTCTACATCTTACTAAAGTTGACATAAAGCCATAACGGCTGTGCATTTGGAAGAATTCCATAACCTTATATTTAGATATAAATTCGATTTCCTTGTGTATAGCTACTGAACATAAACTTTACATATTTGAGCTAATTAACTTTTTTCATCTTACTGAAGTTGACATAAAGCCATAACGGCGGTGCATTTGGAAGAATCCAAAAATCTTATAATTAGATATAAAAACGATTTTCTTGTACATATATACGTATTAAGCAGTCGATATTGAGCAGCTTCTGAACATAAACTTTACATATTTAAGTTAATTAACTTTCTTCATCTTACTGAAGTTGACATAAAGCCATAACGGCATTTGGAAGAATTCCAAAGTCTTATATTTAGATACAAAGTCAATTTTCTTGAATATACGCATTTGGCAATCGATATTGAGTTCCTTCAAATAATTAACTTCAAATATTTAAATAAACTAACTTTCTACATCTTACTGAAGTTGAAATAACGCCATAACAGCAGTGCAGTTGGAAGAGTTCCATAACATTTTATTTAGATATAAATTCGATTTTCTTGTACATACGCATTTAGCAGTCGATATTGAGTAGCTTCTGAACATTAACTTTACATATTTAAGATGATTAACTTTCTTCATCTCACCGAAGTTGGCATAAAGCCATAACGACAGTGCATTAAGAAGAATTCCATAATCTTATATTTAGATATAAAGTCGATTTTCTTGTATAATCACATTTAGCAATCGATATTGAGATGACTCAAATCATTAGCTTCACATATTTAATTTAATTACCTTTCTACATCTTACCGAAATTGACATAAAGCTCTAACGGCAGTGCATTTGAAATAATTCCATAACCTTATGTTTAGATATAAATTCGATTTTCTTGTATATACGCATTTAGCAGTGGATATTGAGTTGCCTCAAATCATTAACTTCAAATATTTAAATTAACTAACTTTCTTCATCTTACTGAAAGTGACATAAATCCATAACGGCAGTGCATTTGAAAGAATTCCAAAATCTTACATTTAAGCATAAAGTCGATTTTCTTGTATACACATATCTAGCAGTCGATATTGAGTAGCTTCTATTCATTAACTTTACATATTTAAGATGATTAACTTTCTTTATCTTAGTGAAGTTGGCATAAAGCCATAACGGCAGTGCATTTGCAAGAATTCTAAATTCTTATATTTAGATATAAAGTCGGTTTTCTTGTACATACACATCTAGCGAACGATATTGTGTAGCTTCTGAACATTAACTTTACATATTTAAGATGATTAACTTTCTTCATCTCACCGAAGTTGGCATAAAGCCATAACGACAGTTCATTAAGAAGAATTCCAAAATCTTATATTTAGATATAAAGTCGATTTTCTGGTATAATCACATTTAGCAATCGATATTGAGATGATTCAAATCATTAGCTTCACATATTTAATTTAATTACCTTTCTTCATCTTACCGAAATTGACATAAAGCTCTAACGGCAGTGCATTTGGAATAATTCCATAACCTTATGTTTAGATATAAATTCGATTTTCTTGTATATACGCATTTAGCAGTGGATATTGAGTTGCCTCTAATCATTAACTTCAAATATTTAAATTAACTAACTTTCTTCATCTTACTGAAAGTGACATAAAGCCATAACGGCAGTGCATTTGGACGAATTCCAAAATCTTATATTTAGGTATAAAGTCGATTTTCTTGTATACACGTATCTAGCAATCGAAATTGAGTAGATTCTATTCATTAACTTTACATATTTAAGATGATTAACTTTCCTCATCTTACTGAAGTTGACATAAAGCCATAACGGCAGTGCATTTGCAAAAAATCCATAATCTTACTAAAGTTGAGCTAAAGCCATAACGGCAGTACATTTGGAAGAGTTCCATAACATTTTATTTAGCTATAAATTCGATTTTCTTGTACATATGCATTTAGCAGTCGATTTGAGTAGCTTCTGAACATAGACTTTACATATTTAAGTTAATTAACTTTCTTCATCTTACTGAAGTTGACATAAAGCCATAACGGCATTTGGAAGAATTCCAAAATCTTATATTTAGATACAAAGTCGATTTTCTTGTATATACGCATTTGGTAATCGATATTGAGTTCCTTCAAATCATTAACTTCAAATATTTAAATAAACTAACTTTCTACATCTTACTGAAGTTGACATAAAGCCATAACAGGAGTGCATTTGGAAGAACTCCCTAACCTTATATTTAGATATAAAGTCGATTTTCTTGTATATACGCCTTTAGCAGTCGATAATGAGTAGCTTCTCTTCAATAACTTTACATATTTAAGATGATTAACTTTCTTCATCTTACTGAAGTTGGCATAAAGCCATATCGACAGTGCATCAAGAAGAATTCCAAAATCTTATATTTAGATATAAAGTCGATTTTCTTGTATATTCACATTTAGCAATCGATATTGGGATGATTCAAATCATTAGCTACATATATTTAATTTAATTAACTTTCTTCATCTTACCGAAGTTGAAATAAAGATATAACGGCAGTGCATTTGGAAGAATCCCAAAATCTTATAATTAGATATAAAGTCGATTTTCTTGTATATACGCATTTAGCAGTCGATACTGAGTAGCTTCTTAACATAAGCTTTACATATTTAACTTAATTAACTTTCTTCATCTTACTGAAGTTGATATAAAGCCATAAGGCCATTTGGAAGAATTCCAAAATCTTATATTTAGATACAAAGTCGATTTTCTTGTATACACGCTTTAAGCAGTCGATATTGAGTAGCTTCTATTCATTAACTTTACATATTTAAGATGATCAACTTTCTTCATCTTACTGAAGTTGGCATAAAGCCATAACGACAGTGCATTTAGAAGAATTCCAAAATCTTATATTTAGAAATAAAGTCGATTTTCTTGTATGTACGCATTTAGCAGTCGATATTGAGTAGCTTCTGACCACTAACTTTACATATTTAAGGTAACTAACTTTCTACAGCTTACTGAAGTTGACATAAAGCCATAACGGCAGTGCATTGGGAAGAACTCCATAACCTTATATTTAGATATAAATTCGATTTTTTTGTATACATACACAATCGATATTGTGTAGCTTCTGACCATTAACTTTACATATTTAAGATTATTAACTTTCTTCATCTTACTGAAGTTGACATAAAGCCATAACGGCATTTGGAAGAATTCCAAAATCTTATATTTAGATACAAAGTCAATTTTCTTGTATATACGCATTTGGCAGTCGATATTGAGTAGCTTCTATTCATTAACTTTACATATTTAAGATGATCAACTTTCTTCATCTTACTGAAGTTGGCATAAAGCCATAACGACAGTGCATTTAGAAGAATTCCAAAATCTTATATTTAGATATAAATTCGATTTTCTTGTATACACACATCTAGCAATCGATACTGAATAGCTCCTAATCATTAACTTTACATATTTAAGATGATTAACTTTCTTCATCGTACTGAAGTTGGCAAAAATCTTATATTTAGATACAAAGTCGATTTTCTTGTATATACGCATTTGGCAATCGATATTGAGTTCCTTCAAATCACTAACTTCAAATATTTAAATAAACTAACTTTCTACATCTTAGTGAAGTTGACATAAAGCCATATCAGCAGTGCTATTGGAAGAACTCCATAAACTTATATTTAGATATAAAGTCGATTTTCTTGTATATGCGCCTTAAGCAGTCGATATTGAGTAGCTTCTATTCATTAACTTTACATATTTAAGATGATTAACTTTCTTTATCTTACTGAAGTTGGCATAAAGCCATAACGACAGTGCATTTAGAAGAATTCCAAACACTTATATTTATATATTAAGTCGATTTTCTTGTATATTCACATTTAGCACTCGATATTGAGTAGCTTTAAATCATTATTTTCAATTATTTAAATTATTTAACTTTCTACATCTTACTGAAGTTGACATAAAGCCATAACGGCAGTGCATTTGGAAGAATTCCATAACCTTATATTTACATATAAATTCGATTTTCTTGTATACATACATCTAGCAATCGATATTGTGTAGCTTCTGACCATTAACTTTACATATTTAAGATTATTAACTTTCTTCATGTTACTGAAGTTGACATAAAGCCATAACGGCATTTGGAAGAATTCCAAAATCTTATATTTAGACACAAAGTCAATTTTCTTGTATAAACGCATTTGGCAGTCGATATTGAGTAGCTTCTGAACACTAACTTTACATATTTAATGTAATTAACTTTCTTCATCTTACTGAAAGTGACATAAAGCCATAACGGCAGTGCATTTGGACGAATTCCAAAATCTTATATTTAGGTATAAAGTCGATTTTCTTGTTTACACGTATCTAGCAATCGAAATGGAGTAGATTCTATTCATTAACTTTACATATTTAAGATGATTAACTTTCTTCATCTTGCTGAAGTTGACATAAAGCCATAACGGCAGTGCTTTTGCAAAAAATCCATAATCTTATATTTAGATATAAATTAATTTTTCTTGTATACACACATCTAGTAATCGATATTGTGTAGCTTCTAAACATTAACTTTACATATTTAAGATAATTAACATTCTTCATCTTACTGAAAGTGACATAAAGCCATAATGGAAGTGCATTTGGAAGAATTTCAAAATCTCATATTTAGGTATAAAGTCGATTTTCTTGTATACACACATCTAGCGATCGATATTGAGTAGCTTCTGAACATTAACTTTACATATTTAAGATAACTAAACTATCTTCATCTTACCGAAGTTGACATAAAGCTATAACGGCAGTGCATTTGGAAGAATTCCAAAATCTTATATTTAGATATAAAGTCAATTTTCTTG
>NW_024395465.1:0-20730 GCF_016617805.1 Bactrocera tryoni | reverse complement strand
GCATTTGGAAGAATTCCAAAATCTTATATTTAGGTATAAAGTCGATTTTCTTGTATACACACATCTAGCGACCGATATTGTGTAGCTTCTGAACATTAACTTTACATATTTAAGATAACTAAACTATCTTCATCTTACCGAAGTTGACATAAAGCTATAACGGCAGTGCATTTGGAAGAATTCCAAAATCTTATATTTAGATATAAAGTCGATTTTTTTGAATATACACATTTAGGAGTAGATACTGTGTAGCTTCTGAACATAAACTTTACATATTTAAGATGATTAACTTTCTACACCTTACTAAAGTTGACATAAAGCCATAACGGCAGTGCATTTGGAAGAATTCCAAAACCTTATATTTAGATATAAATTCGATTTTCTTGTAAACACGCATCTAGCGATCGATATTGTATAGCTTCTGAACATTAACTTTACATATTTAAGATTATCAACTTTCTTCGTCTTACTGTAGCCATAACGGCAGTGCATTTGGAGAAATTCCAAAATCTTATATTTAGGTATAAAGTCGATTTTCTTGTATACACATATCTAGCAATCGATATTGAGTAGCTTCTAATCATTAACTTTACATATTTAAGATGATTAACTTTCTACATCTTACTGAAGTTGACATAAAGCCATAACGGCGGTGCATTTAGAAGAATTCCAAAATCTTATATTTAGAAATAAAGTCGATTTTCTTGTATATACGCATTTAGCCGTCGATATTGAGTAGCTTCTGAACATTAACTTTACATATTTAAGATAATTAACATTCTTCATCTTACTGAAAGTGACATAAAGCCATAACGGAAGTGCATTTGGAAGAATTCCAAAATCTTATATTTAGGTATAAAGTCGATTTTCTTGTAGACACACATCTAGCGATCGATATTGTGTAGCTTCTGAACATTAACTTTACATATTTAAGATAACTAAACTATCTTCATCTTACCGAAGTTGACATAAAGCCATAACGGCAGTGCATTTGGAATAATTCCAAAATTTTATATTTAGATATAAAGTCGATTTTCTTGTATATACACATTTAGCAGTAGATACTGTGTAGCTTCTGAACATAAACTTTACATATTTAAGTTAATTAACTTTAAATGAAAATTAATGAAGTTGACATAAAGCCATAACGGCAGTGCATTTGGAAGAATTCCAAAACCTTATATTTAGATATAAATTCGATTTTCTTGTAAACACGCATCTAGCGATCGATATTGTGTAGCTTCTGAACATTAACTTTACATATTTAAGATTATCAATTTTCTTCGTCTTACTGAAGCCATAACGGCAGTGCATTTGGAAGAATTCCAAAATCTTATATTTAGGTATAAAGTCGATTTTCTTGTATACACATATCTAGCAATAGATATTGAGTAGCTTCTAATCATTAACTTTACATATTTAAGAATATTAACTTTCTTCATCTTACAGAATTTGGCATAAAGCCATAACGGCAGTGCATTTAGAAGAATTCCAAAATCTTATATTTAGAAATAAAGTCGATTTTCTTGTATATAGGCATTTAGCAGTCGATATTGAGTAGCTTCTGAACATTAACTTCACATATTTAAGGTAATTAACTTTCTTCATCTTACTGAAGTTGACATAAAGCCATAACGGCGGTGCACTTGGAAAAATTCCATAATCTTATATTTAGATATAAATTCAATTTTCTTGTATACACACATCTAGCAATCGATATTGTGTAGCTTCTGAACATTTGCATTTGCAAAAAATCCATAATTTTATATTTAGATATAAATTCGATTTTCTTGTATACACGCTTTAAGCAGTCGATGTTGAGTAGCTTCTATTCATTAACTTTGCATATTTAAGATGATCAACTTTCTGCATCTTACTGAAATTGGCATAGAGCCATAACGACAGTGCATTTAGAAGAATTCCAAAACCTTATATTTAGAAATAAAGTCGATTTTCTTACATATACGCCTTTAGCAGTCGATATTGAGTAGCTTCTGAACATTAACTTTACATATTTAAGGTAATTAACTTTCTTCATCTTACTGATGTTGACATAAAGCCATAACGGCAGTGCACTTGGAAAAATTCCATAATCTTATATTTAGATATAAATTCAATTTTCTTGTATACACACATCTAGCAATCGATACTAAGTAGCTCCTAATCATTAACTTTACATATTTAAGATGATTAACTTTCTTCATCGTGCTGAAGTTGGCATAAAGCCATAACGGAAGTGCATTTGCAAAAATCTTATATTTAGGTACAAAGTCAATTTTCTTGTATATAGGCATTTGGCAATCGATATTGAGTTCCTTCAAATCACTAACTTCAAATATTTAAATAAACTAACTTTCTACATCTTACTGAAGTTGACATAAAGCCATAACAGCAGTGCATTTGCAAAAAATCCATAATCTTATATTTAGATATAAATTCGGTTTTCTTGTATATACACATTTAGCAGTCGATAATGAGTAGCTTCTGAACGTTAAATTTACATATTTCAGATGATTAACTTTCTTCATCTTACTGAAAGTGACATAAAACCATAACGGCAGTGCATTTGGAAGAATTTAAAATTGATATTGAGATGCTTCAAATCATTAACTTCAAATATTTGAATCGATTGCTTCATCTTACTGAAGTTGACATAAAGCCATAACGGCAGTGCATTTGGAAGAATTCCATAACCTTATATTTAGTTATAAATTCGATTTTCTTGTACATACGCATTTAGCAATCGATATTGAGTTGCTTCAAATCATTAGCTTCAAATATTTAAATTAACTAACTTTCTACATCTTACTGAAGTTGACATAAAGCCATAACGGCAGTGCATTTGGAAGAATTCCATAACCTTATATTTAGTTATAAATTCGATTTTCTTGAATATACGCATTTAGCAGTCGATATTGAGTAGCTTTTGAACATAAACTTTACTTATTTAAGTTAATTAACTTTAAATGAAAATTAATGAAGTTGACATAAAGCCATAACGGCAGAGCATTTGGAAGAATTCCATAACCTTATATTTATATATAAATTCGATTTGCTTGTATATACGCATTTAGCAGTCGATATTGAGTAGCTTCTACGCATTAACATTACATATTTAAGATGATTAACTTTCTTCATCTTACTGAAGTTGGCATAAAGCCATAACAACAGTGCATTTAGAAGAATTCCAAAATCTTATATTTAGAAATAAAGTCGATTTTCTTGTATATACGCATTTAGCAGTCGATATTGAGTAGCTTCTGAGCATTAACTTCACATATTTAAGGTAATTAACTTTCTCCATCTTACTGAAGTTGACATAAAGCCATAACGGTGGTGCACTTGGAAAAATTCCATAATCTTATATTTAGATATAAATTCAATTTTCTTGTATACACACATCTAGAAATCGATATTGTGTAGCTTCTGAACATTAACTTTACATATTTAAGATAATTAACATTCTTCATCTTACTGAAAGTGACATAAAGCCATAACGGCAGTGCATTTGGAAGAATTACAAAATCTTACATTAAGGTATAAAGTCGATTTTCTTGTATACACACATCTAGCGATCGATATTGTGCAGCTTCTGAACATTAACTTTTCATATTTAAGATAATTAACATTCTTCATCTTACTGAAAGTGACATAAAACCATAACGGAAGTGCATTTGGAAGAATTCCAAAATCTTATATTTAGGTATAAAGTCGATTTTATTGTATACACACATCTAGCGATCGATATTGTGTAGCTTCTGAACATTAACTTTACATATTTAAGATAACTAAACTATCTTCATCTTACCGAAGTTGACATAAAGCTATAACGGCAGTGCATTTGGAAGAATTCCAAAATCTTATATTTAGATATAAAGTCAATTTTCTTGTATATACACATTTAGCAGTAGATACTGTGTAGCTTCTGAACATACACTTTACATATTTAAGATGATTAACTTTCTACATCTTACTAAAGTTGACATAAAGCCATAACGGCAGTGCATTTGGAAGAATTCCAAAACCTTATATTTAGATATAAATTCGATTTTCTTGTAAACGCGCATCTAGCGATCGATATTGCGTAGCTTCTGAGCATTAACTTTACATATTTAAGATTATCAACTTTCTTCGTCTTACTGAAGCCATAACGGCAGTGCATTTGGAAGAATTCCAAAATCTTATATTTAGGTATAAAGTCGATTTTCTTGTATACACATATCTAGCAATCGATATTGCGTAGCTTCTAATCATTAACTTTACATATTTAAGATGATTAACTTTCTTCATCTTACTGAAGTTGGCATAAAGCCATAACGGCAGTGCATTTAGAAGAATTCCAAAATCTTAAATTTAGAAATAAAGTCGATTTTCTTGTATATACGCATTTAGCAGTCGATATTGTGTAGCTTCTGAACATTAACTTTACATATTTAAGGTAATTAACTTTCTTCATCTTACTGAAGTTGACATAAAGCCATAACGGCGGTGCACTTGGAAAAATTCCATAACCTTATATTTAGATATAAATTAAATTTTCTTGTATACACACATCTAGCAATCGATATTGTGAAGCTTCTGAACATTTGCATTTGCAAAAGATCCATAACCTTATATTTAGATATAAATTCGATAATCTTGTATACACACATCTAGCGATCGATATTGAGTAGCTCCTAATCATTAACTGTACATATTTAAGATGATTAACTTTCTTCATCTTACTGAAAGTGACATAAAGCCATAACGGCAGTGCATTTGGAAGAATTTAAAATCGATATTGAGATGCTTCAAATCATTAACTTCAAATATTTAAATCGATTGCTTCATCTTACCGAAAGTGACATAAAACCATAACGGCAGTGCATTTGGAAGAATTCCACAACCTTATATTTAGTTATAAACTCGATTTTCTTGTACATTCGCATTTAGCAATCGATATTGAGTTGCTTCAAATCATTAGCTTCAAATATTTAAATTAACTAGCTTTCTACATCTTACTGAAGTTGACATAAAGCCATAACGGCAGTGCATTTGGAAGAATTCCATAACCTTATATTTACATATAAATTCGATTTGCTTGTATATACGCATTTAGCAGTCGATATTGAGTAGCTTCTGAACATTAACATTACATATTTAAGGATTAACTTTCTTCATCTTACTGAAGTTGGCATAAAGCCATAACGACAGTGCATTTAGAAAAATTCCAAAATCTTATATTTAGAAATAAAGTCGATTTTCTTGTATATACGCATTTAGCAGTCGATATTGAGTAGCTTCTGAACATTAACTTCACATATTTAAAGTAATTAACTTTCTTCATCTTACTGAAGTTGACATAAAGCCATAACGGCGGTGCACTTGGAAAAATTCCAAAATCTTATATTTAGATATAAATTCAATTTTCTTGTATACACACATCTAGCAATCGATATTGTGTAGCTTCTGAACATTAACTTTACATATTTAAGATAATTAACTTTCTTCATCTTACTGAAAGTGACATAAAGCCATAACGGCAGTGCATTTGGAAGAATTCCAAAATCTTACATTAAGGTATAAAGTCGATTTTCTTGTATACACACATCTAGCGATCGATATTGTGTAGCTTCTGAACATTAACTTTTCATATTTAAGATAATTAACATTCTTCATCTTACTGAAAGTGACATAAAACCATAACGGAAGTGCATTTGGAAGAATTCCAAAATCTTATATTTAGGTATAAAGTCGATTTTATTGTATACACACATCTAGCGATCGATATTGTGTAGCTTCTGAACATTAACTTTACATATTTAAGATAACTAAACTATCTTCATCTTACCGAAGTTGACATAAAGCTATAACGGCAGTGCATTTGGAAGAATTCCAAAATCTTATATTTAGATATAAAGTCGATTTTCTTGTATATACACATTTAGCAGTAGATACTGTGTAGCTTCTGAACATAAACTTTACATATTTAAGATGATTAACTTTCTACATCTTACTAAAGTTGACATAAATCCATAACGGCAGTGCATTTGGAAGAATTCCAAAACCTTATATTTAGATATAAATTCGATTTTCTTGTAAACGCGCATCTAGCGATCGATATTGTGTAGCTTTTGAGCATTATCTTTACATATTTAAGATTATCAACTTTCTTCGTCTTACTGAAGCCATAACGGCAGTGCATTTGGAAGAATTCCAAAATCTTATATTTAGGTATAAAGTCGATTTTCTTGTATACACATATCTAGCAATCGATATTGCGTAGCTTCTAATCATTAACTTTACATATTTAAGATGATTAACTTCCTTCATCTTACTGAAGTTGGCATAAAGCCATAACGGCAGTGCATTTAGAAGAATTCCAAAATCTTATATTTAGAAATAAAGTCGATTTTCTTGTATATACGCATTTAGCAGTCGATATTGTGTAGCTTCTGAACATTAACTTTACATATTTAAGGTAATTAACTTTCTTCATCTTACTGAAGTTGACATAAAGCCATAACGGCGGTGCACTTGGAAAAATTCCATAATCTTATATTTAGATATAAATTCAATTTTCTTGTATACACACATCTAGCAATCGATATTGTGTAGCTTCTGAACATTTGCATTTGCAAAAAATCCATAATCTTATATTTAGATATAAATTCGATTTTCTTGTATATACACATTAAGCAGTCGATATTGAGTAGCTTCTGAACATTAACTTTACATATTTAAGATGATTAACTTTCTTCATCTTACTGAAAGTGACATAAAGCCATAACGGCAGTGCATTTGGATGAATTTAAAATCGATATTGAGATGTTTCAAATCATTAACTTCAAATATTTAAATCGATTGCTTCATCTTACCGAAAGTGACATAAAACCATAACGGCAGTGCATTTGGAAGAATTCCATAACCTTATATTTAGTTATAAATTCGATTTTCTTGTATGTACGCATTTAGCAGTCGATATTGAGTAGCTTTTGAACATAAACTTTACTTATTTAAGTTAATTGACTTTAAGTGAAAATTAATGAAGTTGACATAAAGCCATAACGGCAGTGCATTTGGAAGAATTCCATAACCTTATATTTACATATAAATTCGATTTGCTTGTATATACGCATTTAGCAGTCGATATTGAGTAGCTTCTGAACATTAACATTACATATTTAAGGATTAACTTTCTTCATCTTACTGAAGTTGGCATAAAGCCATAACGACAGTGCATTTAGAAAAATTCCAAAATCTTATATTTAGAAATAAAGTCGATTTTCTTGTATATACGCATTTACCAGTCGATATTGAGTAGCTTCTGAACATTAGCTTTACATATTTAAGGTAATTAACTCTCTTCATCTTACAGAAGTTGACATAAAGCCATAACGGCGGTGCACTTGGAAAAATTCCATAATCTTATATTTAGATATAAATTCAATTTTCTTGTATACACACATCTAGCAATCGATATTGTGTAGCTTCTGAACATTTGCATTTGCAAAAAATCCATAATCTTATATTTAGATATAAATTCGATTTTCTTGTATATACACATTTAGCAGTCGATATTGAGTAGCTTCTGAACATTAACTTTACATATTTAAGATGATCAACTTTCTTCATCTTACTGAAAGTGAGAAAAAGCCATAACGGCAGTGCATTTGGAAGAATTCCAAAACCTTAAATTTAGGTATAAAGTAAATTTTCTTGTATACACACATCTATCAATCGATACTGAGTAGCTCCTAATCATTAACTTTACATATTTAAGATGATTAACTTTCTTCATCTTACTGAAGTTGGCATAAAGCCATAACGGAAGTGCATTTGCAAAAATCTTATATTTATATACAAAATCGATTTTCTTGTATATACGCATTTAGCAGTCGATATTGAGTAGCTTCTGAACATTAGCTTTACATATTTAAGGTAATTAACTCTCTTCATCTTACAGAAGTTGGCTTAAAGCCATAACGGCGGTGCATTTAGAAGAATTCCATAACCTTATATTTACATATAAATTCGATTTTCTTGTATATACGCATTTAGCAGTCGATATTGAGTAGCTTCTGAACATTAACTTTACATATTTAAGATGATTAACTTTCTTCATCTTACTGAAAGTGACATAAAACCATAACGGCAGTGCATTTGGAAGAATTTAAAATCGATATTGAGATGCTTCAAATCATTAACTTCAAATATTTAAATCGATTGCTTCATCTTACCGAAAGTGACATAAAACCATAACGGCAGTGCATTTGGAAGAATTCCATAACCTTATATTTAGTTATAAACTCGATTTTCTTGTACATACGCATTTAGCAATCGATATTGAGTTCCTTCAAATCACTAACTTCAAATATTTAAATAAACTAACTTTCTGCATCTTACTGAAGTTGACATAAAGCCATAACAGCAGTGCATTTGGAAGAACTCCATAACCTTATATTTAGATATAAAGTCGATTTTCTTGTATATGCTCCTTAAGCAGTCGATATTGAGTAGCTTCTGAACATTAACATTACATATTTAAGATGATTAACTCTCTTCATCTTAGAGAAGTTGGCATAAAGCCATAACGGCGGTGCATTTAGAAGAATTCCATAACCTTATATTTACATATAAATTCGATTTTCTTGTATATACGCATTTAGCAGTCGATATTGAGTAGCTTCTGAACATAAACTTTACATATTTAAGTTAATTAACTTTCTTCATCTTACTGAAGTTGACATAAAGGCTAAACGGCGGTGCATTTGGAAGAACCCCAAAATCTTATAATTAGATATAAAGTCGATTTTCTTGTATATACGTATTTAGCAGTCGATATTGAGTAGCTTCTGAACGTTAAATTTACATATTTAAGATGACTAACTTTCTTCATCTTACTGAAAGTGACATAAAGCCATAACGGCAGTGCATTTGGAAGAATTCCATAACCTTATATTTAGTTATAAATTCGATTTTCTTGTACATACGCATTTAGCAATCGATATTGAGTTGCTTCAAATCATTAGCTTCAAATATTTAAATTAACTAGCTTTCTACATCTTACTGAAGTTGACATAAAGCCATAACGGCAGTGCATTTGGAAGAATTCCATAACCTTATATTTAGTTATAAATTCGATTTTCTTGTATATACGCATTTAGCAGTCGATATTGAGTAGCTTCTGAACAAAAAACTTTACTTATTTAAGTTAATTAACTTTAAATGAAAATTAATGAAGTTGACATAAAGCCATAACGGCAGTGCACTTGGAAAAATTTCATAATCTTATATTTAGATATAAATTCAATTTTCTTGTATACACACATCTAGCAATCGAGATTGTGTAGCTTCTGAACATTAACTTTACATATTTAAGGTAATTAACTTTCTTCATCTTACCGCAGTTGACATAAAGCCATAACGGCGGTGCACTTGGAAAAATTCCATAATCTTATATTTAGATATAAATTCAATTTTCTTGTATACACACATCTAGCAATCGATATTGTGTAGCTTCTGAACATTTGCATTTGCAAAAAATCCATAATCTTATATTAAGATATAAATTCGATTTTCTTGTATATACGCATTTAGCAGTCGATATTGAGTAGCTTTTGAACATAAACTTTACTTATTTAAGTTAATTAACTTTAAATGAAAATTAATGAAGTTGGCATTAAGCCATAACGACAGTGCATTTAGGTGAATTCCAAAATCTTATATTTAGATATAAAGTCGATTTTCTTCTATATACGCATTTAGCAGTCGATATTGAGTAGCTTCTGAACATTAACATTACATATTTATGATGATTAGCTTTCTTCATCTTACTGAAGTTGGCACAAAGCCATAACGACAGTGCATTTAGAAGAATTCCAAAATCTTATATTTAGAAATAAAGTCGATTTTCTTGTATATACGCATTTAGCAGTCGATATTGAGTAGCTTCTGAACATTAGCTTTACATATTTAAGGTAATTAACATTCTTCATCTTACTGAAAGTGACATAAAGCCATAACGGCAGTGCATTTGGAAGAATTCCAAAATCTTATATTTAGGTATAAGGTCGATTTTCTTGTATACACACATCTAGCGATCGATATTGTGTAGCTTCTGAACATTAACTTTTCATATTTAAGATAATTAACATTCTTCATCTTACTGAAAGTGACATAAAGCCATAATGGAAGTGCATTTGGAAGAATTCCAAAATCTCATATTTAGGTATAAAGTCGATTTTCTTGTATACACACATCTAGCGATCGATATTGTGTAGCTTCTGAACATTAACTTTACATATTTAAGATAACTAAACTATCTTCATCTTACCGAAGTTGACATAAAGCTATAAAGGCAGTGCATTTGGAAGAATTCCAAAATCTTATATTTAGGTATAAAGTCGATTTTCTTGTAAACACATATCTAGCAATCGATATTGTGTAGCTTCTGAACATTTGCATTTGCAAAAAATCCAAAATCTTATATTTAGATATAAAGCCGATTTTCTTGTATATACACATTTAGCAGTAGATACTGTGTAGCTTCTGAACATAAACTTTACATATTTAAGATGATTAACTTTCTTCATCGTACTGAAGTTGGCATAAAGCCATAACGGCAGTGCATTTGGAAGAATTCCAAAACCTTATATTTAGATATAAATTCGATTTTCTTGTATATATACATTTAGCAGTAGATACTGTTTTGCTTCTGAACATTAACTTTACATATTTAAGATAACTAAACTATCTATATCTTACCGAAGTTGACATAAAGCTATAACGGCAGTGCATTTGGAAGAATTCCAAAATCTTATATTTAGATATAAATTCAATTTTCTTGTATACACACATCTAGCAATCGATATTGTGTAGCTTCTGAACATTTGCATTTGCAAAAAATCCATAATCTTATATTTAGATATAAATTCGATTTTCTTGTATATACGCATTTAGCAGTCGATATTGAGTAGCTTTTGAACATAAACTTTACTTATTTAAGTTAATTAACTTTAAATGAAAATTAATGAAGTTGGCATAAAGCCATAACGACAGTGCATTTAGGTGAATTCCAAAATCTTATATTTAGAAATAAAGTCGATTTTCTTGTATATACGCATTTAGCAGTCGATATTGAGTAGCTTCTGAACATTAGCTTTACATATTTAAGGTAATTAACTCTCTTCATCTTACAGAAGTTGGCATGAAGCCATAACGGCGGTGCATTTAGAAGAATTCCAAAATCTTATATTTAGAAATAAAGTCGATTTACTTGTATATACGCATTTAGCAGTCGATATTGAGTAGCTTCTGAACATTAACTTTACATATTTAAGGTAATTAACTTTCTTCATCTTACTGAAGTTGTTATAAAGCCATAACGGTGGTGCACTTGGAAAAATTCCATAATCTTATATTTAGATATAAATTCAATTTTCTTGTATTCACACATCTAGCAATCGATATTGTGTAGCTTCTGAACATTAACTTTACATATTTAAGATAATTAATATTCTTCATCTTACTGAAAGTGACATAAAGCCATAACGGCAGTGCATTTGGAAGAATTCCAAAATCTTATATTTAGGTATAAGGTCGATTTTCTTGTATACACACATCTAGCGATCGATATTGTGTAGCTTCTGAACATTAACTTTTCATATTTAAGATAATTAACATTCTTCATCTTACTGAAAGTGACATAAAGCCATAATGGAAGTGCATTTGGAAGAATTCCAAAATCTCATATTTAGGTATAAAGTCGGTTTTCTTGTATACACACATCTAGCGATCGATATTGTGTAGCTTCTGAACATTAACTTTACATATTTAAGATAACTAAACTATCTTCATCTTACCGAAGTTGACATAAAGCTATAAAGGCAGTGCATTTGGAAGAATTCCAAAATCTTATATTTAGGTATAAAGTCGATTTTCTTGTATACACATATCTAGCAATCGATATTGTGTAGCTTCTGAACATTTGAATTTGCAAAAAATCCAAAATCTTATATTTAGATATAAAGCCGATTTTCTTGTATATACACATTTAGCAGTAGATACTGTGTAGCTTCTGAACATAAACTTTACATATTTAAGATGATTAACTTTCTTCATCGTACTGAAGTTGGCATAAAGCCATAACGGCAGTGCATTTGGAAGAATTCCAAAACCTTATATTTAGATATAAATTCGATTTTCTTGTATATATACATTTAGCAGTAGATACTGTGTAGCTTCTGAACATTAACTTTACATATTTAAGATAACTAAACTATCTACATTTTACCGAAGTTGACATAAAGCTATAACGGCAGTGCATTTGGAAGAATTCCAAAATCTTATATTTAGATATAAAGTCGATTTTCTTGTATATATACATTTAGCAGTAGATACTGTGTAGCTTCTGAACATAAACTTTACATATTTAAGATGATTAACTTTCTACATCTTACTAAAGTTGACATAAAGATATAACGGCAGTGCATTTGGAAGAATTCCAAAACCTTATATTTAGATATAAATTCGATTTTCTTGTAAACACGCATCTAGCGATCGATATTGTGTAGCTTCTGAACATTAACTTTACATATTTAAGATTATCAACTTTCTTCGTCTTACTGAAGCCATAACGGCAGTGCATTTGGAAGAATTCCAAAATCTTATATTTAGGTATAAAGTCGATTTTCTTGTATACACATATCTAGCAATCGATATTGAGTAGCTTCTAATCATTAACTTTTCATATTTAAAATGATTAACTTTCTTCATCTTACTGAAGTTGGCATAAAGCCATAACGGCAGTGCATTTAGAAGAATTCCAAAATCTTATATTTAGAAATAAAGTCGATTTTCTTGTATATACGCATTTAGCAGTCGATATTGAGTAGCTTCTGAACATTAACTTTACATATTTAAGGTAGTTAACTTTCTTCATCTTACTGAAGTTGACATAAGCCATAACGGCGGTGCACTTGGAAAAATTCCATAATCTTATATTTAGATATAAATTCAATTTTCTTGTATACACACATCTAGCAATCGATATTGTGTAGCTTCTGAACATTTGCATTTGCAAAAAATCCATAATCTTATATTTAGATATAAATTCGATTTTCTTGTATACACGCTTTAAGCAGTCGATGTTGATTAGCTTCTATTCATTAACTTTACATATTTAAGATGATCAACTTTCTTCATCTTACTGAAGTTGGCATAGAGCCATAACGACAGTGCATTTAGAAGAATTCCAAAACCTTATATTTAGAAATAAAGTCGATCTTCTTGTATATATGCCTTTAGCAGTCGATATTGAGTAGCTTCTGAACATTAACTTTACATATTTAAGGTAATTAACTTTCTTCGTCTTACTGAAGTTGACATAAAGCCATAACGGCGGTGCACTTGGAAAAATTCCATAATCTTATATTTAGATATAAATTAATTTTCTTGTATACACACATCTAGCAATCGATATCGTGTAGCTTCTGAACATTTGCATTTGCAAAAAATCCAAAATCTTATATTTAGATATAAAGTCGATTTACTTGTATATACACATTTAGCAGTAGATACTGTGTAGCTTCTGAACATAAACTTTACATATTTAAGATGATTAACTTTCTTCATCGTACTGAAGTTGGCATAAAGCCATAACGGAAGTGCATTTGCAAAAATCTTTTATTTAGATACAAAGTCGATTTTCTTGTATATACGCATTTGGCAATCGATATTGAGTTCCTTCAAATCACTAACTTCAAATATTAAAATAAACTAACTTTCTACATCTTACTGAAGTTGACATAAAGCCATAACGGTAGTGCTTTGGAAGATTTCCATAACCTTATATTTAGATATAAATTCGGTGTTCTTGTATATACAGATTTTGCAATCGATATTGAGATGCTTCAAATCATTAGCTTCACATATTTAAACTAACTAACTTTCTACATCTTACTGAAGTTGACATAAAGACATAACAGCAGTGCATTTGGAAGAACTCCATAACCTTATATTTAGATATAAAGTCGATTTTCTTGTATATGCGCCTTAAGCAGTCGATATTGAGTAGCTTCTATTCATTAACTTTCTTTATCTTACTGAAGTTGGCATAAAGCTATGACGACAGTGCATTTAGAAGAATTCCAAACACTTATATTTATATATTAAGTCGATTTTCTTGTATATTCACATTTAGCAATCGATATTGAGTTGCTTTAAATCATTAACTTCAATTATTTAAATTAACTTACTTTCTACATCTTACAGAAGTTGACATAAAGCCATAACGGCAGTGCATTTGGAAGAATTCCATTACCTTATATTTACATATAAATTCGATTTTCTTGTATATACGCATTTAGCAGTCGATATTGAGTAGCTGCTGAACATAAACTTTACATATTTAAGTTAATTAACTTTCTTCATCTTACTGAAGTGGGCATAAAGGCAAAACGGCGGTGCATTTGGAAGAATCCCAAAATCTTATAATTAGATATAAAGTCGATTTTCTTGTATATACATATTTAGCAGTCGATATTGAGTAGCTTCTGAACGTTAAATTTACATATTTAAGATGATTAACTTTCTTCATCTTACTGAAAGTGACATTAAGCCATAATGGCAGTGCATTTGGAAGAATTTAAAATCGATATTGAGATGCTTCAAATCATTAACTTCAAATATTTAAATCGATTGCTTCCACAACCTTGTATTTAGTTATAAATTCGATTTTCTTGTACATTCGCATTTAGCAATCGATATTGAGTTGCTTCAAATCATTAGCTTCAAATATTTAAATTAACTAGCTTTCTACATCTTTTTGAAGTTGACATAAAGCCATAACGGCAGTGCATTTGGAAGAATTCCATAACCTTATATTTAGTAGCTTTTGATCATAACTTTACTTATTTAAGTTAATTAACTTTAAATGAAAATTAATGAAGTTGACATAAAGCCATAACGGCAGTGCATTTGGAAGAATTCCATAACCTTATATTTAGATATAAATTCGATTTGCTTGTATATGCGCCTTAAGCAGTCGATATTGAGTAGCTTCTATTCATTAACTTTCTTTATCTTACTGAAGTTGGCATAAAGCCATAAGGACAGTGCATTTAGAAGAATTCCAAACACTTATATTTATATATTAAGTCGATTTTCTTGTATATTCACATTTAGCAATCGATATTTAGTTGCTTTAAATCATTAACTTCAATTATTTAAATTAACTAACTTTCTACATCTTACAGAAATTGACATAAAGCCATAACGGCAGTGCATTTGGAAGAATTCCATAACCTTATATTTACATATAAATTCGATTTTCTTGTATATACGCATTTAGCAGTCGATATTGAGTAGCTTCTGAACATTAACATTACATATTTAAGGATTAACTTTCTTCATCTTACTGAAGTTGGCATAAAGCCATAACGGCAGTGCATTTAAAAGAATTCCAAAATCTTATATTTAGAAATAAAGTCGATTTTCTTGTATATACGCATCTAGCAATCGATATTGTGTAGCTTCTGAACATTTGCATTTGCAAAAAATCCATAATCTTATATTTAGATATAAATTCGATTTTCTTGTATATACACATTTAGCAGTCGATATTGAGTAGCTTCTATTTATTAACTTTACATATTTAAGACGATCAACTTTCTTCATCTTACTGAGAGTGACAAGAAACCATAACGGCAGTGCATTTGGAAGAATTCCAAAACCTTAAATTTAGGTATAAATTCAATTTTCTTGTATACACACATCTATCAATCGATACTGAGTAGCTCCTAATCATTAACATTACATATTTAAGATGATTAACTTTCTTCATCGTACTGAAGTTGGCATAAAGCCATAACGGAAGTGCATTTGCAAAAATCTAATATTTAGATACAAAGTAGATTTTCTTGTATATACGCATTTGGCAATCGATATTGAGTTCCTTCAAATCACTAACTTCAAATATTTAAATAAACTAACTTTCTATATCTTACTGAAGTTGACATAAAGCCATAAATGCAGTGCATTTGGAAGAACTCCATAACCTTATATTTAGATATAAAGTCGATTTTCTTGTATATGCGCCTTAAGCAGTCGATATTGAGTAGCTTCTGAACATTAGCTTTACATATTTAAGGTAATCAACTCTCTTCATCTTACAGAAGTCGGCATAAAGCCATAACGGCGGTGCATTTAGAAGAATTCCAAAATCTTATATTTAGAAATAAAATCGATTTTCTTGTATATACGCATTTAGCAGTCGATATTGAGTAGCTTCTGAACATTAACTTTACATATTTAAGGTAATTAACTTTCTTCATCTTACTGAAGTTGACATAAAGCCATAACGGTGGTGCACTTGGAAAAATTCCATGATCTTATATTTAGATATAAATTCAATTTTCTTGTATACACACATCTAGCAATCGATATTGTGTAGCTTCTGAACATTAACTTTTCATATTTAAGATAATTAACATTCTTCATCTTACTGAAAGTGACATAAAGCCATAATGGAAGTGCATTTGGAAGAATTCCAAAATCTCATATTTAGGTATAAAGTCGATTTTCTTGTATACACACATCTAGCGATCGATATTGTGTAGCTTCTGAACATTAACTTTACATATTTAAGATAACTAAACTATCTTCATCTTACCGAAGTTGACATAAAGCTATAAAGGCAGTGCATTTGGAAGAATTCCAAAATCTTATATTTAGGTATAAAGTCGATTTTCTTGTATACACATATCTAGCAATCGATATTGTGTAGCTTCTGAACATTTGCATTTGCAAAAAATCCAAAATCTTATATTTAGATATAAAGCCGATTTTCTTGTATATACACATTTAGCAGTAGATACTGTGTAGCTTCTGAACATAAACTTTACATATTTAAGATGATTAACTTTCTTCATCGTACTGAAGTTGGCATAAAGCCATAACGGCAGTGCATTTGGAAGAATTCCAAAACCTTATATTTAGATATAAATTCGATTTTTTTGTATATATACATTTAGCAGTAGATACTGTGTAGCTTCTGAACATTAACTTTACATATTTAAGATAACTAAACTATCTACATCTTACCGAAGTTGACATAAAGCTATAACGGCAGTGCATTTGGAAGAATTCCAAAATCTTATATTTAGATATAAAGTCGATTTTCTTGTATATATACATTTAGCAGTAGATACTGTGTAGCTTCTGAACATAAACTTTACATATTTAAGATGATTAACTTTCTACATCTTACTAAAGTTGACATAAAGCCATAACGGCAGAGCATTTGGAAGAATTCCATAACCTTATATTTAGATATAAATTCGATTTGCTTGTACATACGCATTTAGCAGTCGATATTGAGTAGCTTCTGAACATTAACATTACATATTTAAGATGATTAACTTTCTTCATCTTACTGAAGTTGGCATAAAGCCATAACAACAGTGCATTTAGAAGAATTCCAAAATCTTATATTTAGAAATAAAGTCGATTTTCTTGTATATACGCATTTAGCAGTCGATATTGAGTAGCTTCTGAGCATTAACTTTACATATTTAAGGTAATTAACTTTCTCCATCTTACTGAAGTTGACATAAAGCCATAACGGTGGTGCACTTGGAAAAATTCCATAATCTTATATTTAGATATAAATTCAATTTTCTTGTATACACACATCTAGCAATCGATATTGTGTAGCTTCTGAACATTAACTTTACATATTTAAGATATTAACTTCTTCATCTTACTGAAAGTGACATAAAGCCATAACGGCAGTGCATTTGGAAGAATTCCAAAATCTTACATTAAGGTATAAAGTCGATTTTCTTGTATACACACATCTAGCGATCGATATTGTGTAGCTTCTGAACATTAACTTTTCATATTTAAGATAATTAACATTCTTCATCTTACTGAAAGTGACATAAAACCATAACGGAAGTGCATTTGGAAGAATTCCAAAATCTTATATTTAGGTATAAAGTCGATTTTCTTGTATACACACATCTAGCGATCGATATTGTGTAGCTTCTGAACATTAAATTTACATATTTAAGATGATTAACTTTCTTCATCTTACTGAAAGTGACATAAAGCCATAACGGCAGTGCATTTGGAAGAATGCCATAACCTTATATTTAGATACAAATTAGATTTTCTTGTATATACGCATTTAGCAGTCGACATTGTGTAGCTTCTGAACATAAACTTTACTTATTTAAGTTAATTAGCTTTCTTCATCTTTCTGAAGTTGACATAAAGCCATAACGGCGGTGCATTTGGAAGAATCCCAAAATCTTATAACTAGATATAAAGTCGATTTTCTTGTATATACACATCTAGCGATCGATATTGTGTAGCTTCTGAACATTAAGTTTACATATTTAAGATGATTAACTTTCTTCATCTTACTGAAGTTGGCATAAAGCCATAACGGCAGTGCATTTGGAAGAAATCCAAAATCTTATATTTATGTATAAAGTCGATTTTCTTGTACACACATATCTAGCAATCGATATTGAGTAGCTTCTAATCATTAACTTTACATATTTAAGATGATTAACTTTCTTCATCTTACTGAAGTTGGCATAAAGCCATAACGGCAGTGCATTTAGAAGAATTCCAAAATCTTATATTTAGAAATAAAGTCGATTTTCTTGAATATACGCATTTAGCAGTCGATATTGTGTAGCTTCTGAACATTAGCTTTACATATTTAAGGTAATTAACTCTCTTCATCTTACAGAAGTTGACATAAAGCCATAACGGCGGTGCACTTGGAAAAATTCCATAATCTTATATTTAGATATAAATTCAATTTTCTTGTATACACACATCTAGCAATCGATATTGTGTAGCTTCTGAACATTTGCATTTGCAAAAAATCCATAATCTTATATTTAGATATAAATTCGATTTTCTTGTATATACGCATTTAGCAGTCGATATTGAGTAGCTTCTGAACATTAACATTACATATTTAAGGATTAACTTTCTTCATCTTACTGAAGTTGGCATAAAGCCATAACGACAGTGCATTTAGAAGAATTCCAAAATCTTATATTTAGAAATAAAGTCGATTTTCTTGTATATACGCATTTAGCAGTCGATATTGAGTAGCTTCTGAACATTAACTTTACATATTTAAGGTAATTAACTTTCTTCATCTTACTGAAGTTGACATAAAGCCATAACAGCGCTGCACTTGGAAAAATTCCATAATCTTATATTTAGATATAAATTAAATTTTCTTGTATACACACATCTAGCAATCGATATTGTGTAGCTTCTGAACATTTGCATTTGCAAAAAATCCATAATCTTATATTTAGATATAAATTCGATTTTCTTGTATATACACACTTAGCAGTCGATTTATTAACTTTACATATTTAAGACGATCAACTTTCTTCATCTTACTGAAAGTGACAAAAAACCATAACGGCAGTGCATTTGGAAGAATTCCAAAACCTTAAATTGAGGTATAAAGTCAATTTTCTTGTATACACACATCTATCAATCGATACTGAGTAGCTCCTAATCATTAACTTTACATATTTAAGATGATTAACTTTCTTCATCTTACTGAAGTTGGCATAAAGCCATAACGGAAGTGCATTTGCAAAAATCTTATATTTATATACAAAATCGATTTTCTTGTATATACGCATTTAGCAGTCGATATTGAGTAGCTTCTGAACATTAGCTTTACATATTTAAGGTAATTAACTCTCTTCATCTTACAGAAGTTGGCTTAAAGCCATAACGGCGGTGCATTTAGAAGAATTCCATAACCTTATATTTACATATAAATTCGATTTTCTTGTATATACGCATTTAGCAGTCGATATTGAGTAGCTTCTGAACATTAACTTTACATATTTAAGATGATTAACTTTCTTCATCTTACTGAAAGTGACATAAAACCATAACGGCAGTGCATTTGGAAGAATTTAAAATCGATATTGAGATGCTTCAAATCATTAACTTCAAATATTTAAATCGATTGCTTCATCTTACCGAAAGTGACATAAAACCATAACGGCAGTGCATTTGGAAGAATTCCATAACCTTATATTTAGTTATAAACTCGATTTTCTTGTACATACGCATTTAGCAATCGATATTGAGTTCCTTCAAATCACTAACTTCAAATATTTAAATAAACTAACTTTCTGCATCTTACTGAAGTTGACATAAAGCCATAACAGCAGTGCATTTGGAAGAACTCCATAACCTTATATTTAGATATAAAGTCGATTTTCTTGTATATGCTCCTTAAGCAGTCGATATTGAGTAGCTTCTGAACATTAACATTACATATTTAAGATGATTAACTCTCTTCATCTTAGAGAAGTTGGCATAAAGCCATAACGGCGGTGCATTTAGAAGAATTCCATAACCTTATATTTACATATAAATTCGATTTTCTTGTATATACGCATTTAGCAGTCGATATTGAGTAGCTTCTGAACATAAACTTTACATATTTAAGTTAATTAACTTTCTTCATCTTACTGAAGTTGACATAAAGGCTAAACGGCGGTGCATTTGGAAGAACCCCAAAATCTTATAATTAGATATAAAGTCGATTTTCTTGTATATACGTATTTAGCAGTCGATATTGAGTAGCTTCTGAACGTTAAATTTACATATTTAAGATGATTAACTTTCTTCATCTTACTGAAAGTGACATAAAGCCATAACGGCAGTGCATTTGGAAGAATTCCATAA
>NW_024395464.1:0-4312 GCF_016617805.1 Bactrocera tryoni | reverse complement strand
GCCAACTTCAGTAAGATAAAGAAAGTTTATGAATAGAAGCTACTCAATATCGACTGCTTAAGGCGCATATACAAGCAAATCGAATTTATATCTAAATATAAGGTTATGGAATTATTCCAAATGCACTGCCGTTATGGCTTTATGTCAACTTCATTAATTTTCATTTAAAGTTAATTAACTTAAATAAGTAAAGTTTATGATCAAAAGCTACTAAATATAAGGTTATGGAATTCTTCCAAATGCACTGCCGTTATGGCTTTATGTCAACTTCAGTAAGATGTAGAAAGCTAGTTAATTTAAATATTTGAAGCTAATGATTTGAAGCAACTCAATATCGATTGCTAAATGGAATGTACAAGAAAATCGAATTTATAACTAAATACAAGGTTGTGGAATTCTTCCAAATGCACTGCCGTTATGGTTTTATGTCACTTTCGGTAAGATGAAGCAATCGATTTAAATATTTGAAGTTAATGATTTGAAGCATCTCAATATCGATTTTAAATTCTTCCAAATGCACTGCCATTATGGCTTAATGTCACTTTCAGTAAGATGAAGAAAGTTAATCATCTTAAATATGTAAATTTAACGTTCAGAAGCTACTCAATATCGACTGCTAAATATGTATATACAAGAAAATCGACTTTATATCTAATTATAAGATTTTGGGATTCTTCCAAATGCACCGCCGTTTTGCCTTTATGCCAACTTCAGTAAGATGAAAAAAGTTAATTAACTTAAATATGTAAAGTTTATATTCAGCAGCTACTCAATATCGACTGCTAAATGCGTATATACAAGAAAATCGAATTTATATGTAAATATAAGGTTATGGAATTCTTCCAAATGCACTGCCGTTATGGCTTTATGTCAACTTCTGTAAGATGTAGAAAGTTAGTTAATTTAAATAATTGAAGTTAATGATTTCAAGCAACTCAATATCGATTGCTAAATGTGAATATACAAGAAAATCGACTTAATATATAAATATAAGTGTTTGGAATTCTTCTAAATGCACTGTCGTTATGGCTTTATGCCAACTTCAGTAAGATAAAGAAAGTTAATGAATAGAAGCTACTCAATATCGACTGCTTAAGGCGCATATACAAGAAAATCGACTTTATATCTAAATATAAGGTTATGGAGTTCTTCCAAATGCACTGCTGTTATGTCTTTATGTCAACTTCAGTAAGATGTAGAAAGTTAGTTAGTTTAAATATGTGAAGCTAATGATTTGAAGCATCTCAATATCGATTGCAAAATCTGTATATACAAGAACACCGAATTTATATCTAAATATAAGGTTATGGAAATCTTCCAAAGCACTACCGTTATGGCTTTATGTCAACTTCAGTAAGATGTAGAAAGTTAGTTTATTTAAATATTTGAAGTTAGTGATTTGAAGGAACTCAATATCGATTGTAAAATGCGTATATACAAGAAAATCGACTTTGTATCTAAATATAAGATTTTTGCAAATGCACTTCCGTTATGGCTTTATGCCAACGTCAGTACGATGAAGAAAGTTAATCATCTTAAATATGTAAAGTTTATGTTCAGAAGCTACACAGTATCTACTGCTAAATGTGTATATACAAGTAAATCGACTTTATATCTAAATATAAGATTTTGGATTTTTTGCAAATGCAAATGTTCAGAAGCTACACAATATCGATTTCTAGATGTGTGTATACAAGAAAATTAATTTATATCTAAATATAAGATTATGGAATTTTTCCAAGTGCACCGCCGTTATGGCTTTATGTCAACTTCAGTAAGATGAAGAAAGTTAATTACCTTAAATGTGTAAAGTTAATGTTCAGAAGCTACTCAATATCGACTGCTAAATGCGTATATACAAGAAAATCGACTTTATTTCTAAATATAAGATTTTGGAATTCTTCTAAATGCACTGTCGTTATGGCTTTGTGCCAACTTCAGTAAGATGAAGAAAGCTAATCATCTTAAATATGTAATGTTAATGTTCAGAAGCTACTCAATATCGACTGCTAAATGCGTATATAGAAGAAAATCGACTTTATATCTAAATATAAGATTTTGGAATTCACCTAAATGCACTGTCGTTATGGCTTTATGCCAACTTCATTAATTTTCATTTAAAGTTAATTAACTTAAATAAGTAAAGTTTATGTTCAAAAGCTACTCAATATCGACTGCTTAATGCGTATATACAAGAAAATCGAATTTATATCTAAATATAAGATTATGGATTTTTTGCAAATGCAAATGTTCAGAAGCTACACAATATCGATTGCTAGATGTGTGTATACAAGAAAATTGAATTTATATCTAAATATAAGATTATGGAATTTTTCCAAGTGCACCGCCGTTATGGCTTTATGTCAACTACGGTAAGATGAAGAAAGTTAATTACCTTAAATATATGTAAAGTTAATGTTCAGAAGCTACACAATCTCGATTGCTAGATGTGTGTATACAAGAAAATTGAATTTATATCTAAATATAAGATTATGAAATTTTTCCAAGTGCACTGCCGTTATGGCTTTATGTCAACTTCATTAATTTTCATTTAAAGTTAATTAACTTAAATAAGTAAAGTTTATGTTCAAAAGCTACTCAATATCGACTGCTAAATGCGTATATTCAAGAAAATCGAATTTATAACTAAATATAAGGTTATGGAATTCTTCCAAATGCACTGCCGTTATGGCTTTATGTCAACTTCAGTAAGATGTAGAAAGTTAGTTAATTTAAATATTTGAAGCTAATGATTTGAAGCAACTCAATATCGATTGCTAAATGCGTATGTACAAGAAAATCGAATTTATAACTAAATATAAGGTTATGGAATTCTTCCAAATGCACTGCCGTTATGGCTTTATGTCACTTTCAGTAAGATGAAGAAAGTTAATCATCTTAAATATGTAAATTTAACGTTCAGAAGCTACTCAATATCGACTGCTAAATACGTATATACAAGAAAATCGACTTTATATCTAATTATAAGATTTTGGGGTTCTTCCAAATGCACCGCCGTTTAGCCTTTATGTCAACTTCAGTAAGATGAAGAAAGTTAATTAACTTAAATATGTAAAGTTTATGTTCAGAAGCTACTCAATATCGACTGCTAAATGCGTATATACAAGAAAATCGAATTTATATGTAAATATAAGGTTATGGAATTCTTCTAAATGCACCGCCGTTATGGCTTTATGCCAACTTCTCTAAGATGAAGAGAGTTAATCATCTTAAATATGTAATGTTAATGTTCAGAAGCTACTCAATATCGACTGCTTAAGGAGCATATACAAGAAAATCGACTTTATATCTAAATATAAGGTTATGGAGTTCTTCCAAATGCACTGCTGTTATGGCTTTATGTCAACTTCAGTAAGATGCAGAAAGTTAGTTTATTTAAATATTTGAAGTTAGTGATTTGAAGGAACTCAATATCGATTGCTAAATGCGTATGTACAAGAAAATCGAGTTTATAACTAAATATAAGGTTATGGAATTCTTCCAAATGCACTGCCGTTATGGTTTTATGTCACTTTCGGTAAGATGAAGCAATCGATTTAAATATTTGAAGTTAATGATTTGAAGCATCTCAATATCGATTTTAAATTCTTCCAAATGCACTGCCGTTATGGTTTTATGTCACTTTCAGTAAGATGAAGAAAGTTAATCATCTTAAATATGTAAAGTTAATGTTCAGAAGCTACTCAATATCGACTGCTAAATGCGTATATACAAGAAAATCGAATTTATATGTAAATATAAGGTTATGGAATTCTTCTAAATGCACCGCCGTTATGGCTTTAAGCCAACTTCTGTAAGATGAAGAGAGTTAATTACCTTAAATATGTAAAGCTAATGTTCAGAAGCTACTCAATATCGACTGCTAAATGCGTATATACAAGAAAATCGATTTTGTATATAAATATAAGATTTTTGCAAATGCACTTCCGTTATGGCTTTATGCCAACTTCAGTAAGATGAAGAAAGTTAATCATCTTAAATATGTAAAGTTAATGATTAGGAGCTACTCAGTATCGATTGATAGATGTGTGTATACAAGAAAATTTACTTTATACCTAAATTTAAGGTTTTGGAATTCTTCCAAATGCACTGCCGTTATGGCTTTTTCTCACTTTCAGTAAGATGAAGAAAGTTGATCATCTTAAATATGTAAAGTTAATGTTCAGAAGCTACTCAATATCGACTGCTAAATGTGTATATACAAGAAAATCGAATTTATATCTAAATATAAGATTATGGATTTTTTGCAAATGCAAATGTTCAGAAGCTACACAATATCGATTGCTAGATG
>NW_024395463.1:0-18289 GCF_016617805.1 Bactrocera tryoni | reverse complement strand
AATCGACACTGATTTGCTTCAAATCATTAGTTTAACCTATTTAAGTTAATTTGCTTTCTTCATCTTACTGAAGTGGACATAAAGCCATAACGGCAGTGCATTTGGAAGAATTCCACAATCTTATATTAAGGTATAAAGTCGATTTTCTTGTATATTCACATTTAGCATTCGATATTGAGTTGCTTCGAATCACTAGTTTAACATATTTAAGTTAATTTACCTCCTTCATCTTACTGAAGTGGACATAAAGCCATAACGGCAGTGAATTTGGAAGAATTCCACAATCTTATATTAAGGTATAAAGTCGAGTTTCTTGTATATACACATTTAGGAATCAATACTGAGGTGCTTCAAAAAATAAGCTTAACATATTTAAGTCAATTTACCTCCCTCATCGTACTGAAGTTGACATAAAGCCATAACGGGAGTGCATTTGGAAGTAATCCACAATCTTATAACAAGGTATAAGTAAATTTTCTTGAATATACAGATTTAGCAATCGACATTGAGTTGCCTCAAACCACTAGTTTAACATCTTTAAGTTAATTAGCCTTCTTCATCTTACTGAAGTGGACATAAAGCCATAACGGCAGGGCATTTGGAAGAATTCCACAATCTTATATTAAGGTATAAAGTCGATTTTCTTGTATATACACCTTTAGCAATCGATATTGAGACTGCTTCAAATCATTAGTTAAAGATATTTAAGTTAATTTACCTTCTTCATCTTACTGAAGTGAACATTAAGCCATAACGGCAGTGAATTTGGAAGAATTCCACAATATTATAGTTAGGTATAAAGTCGATTTTCTTGTATATACACTTCTAGCAATCGATATTGAGTTGCTTCAAATCCTTAGTTAAAGATATTTAAGTTAACTAACCTACTTCATCTAACTGAAGTTGACAAAAAGTCATAACGGCAGTGCATTTGGAAGAATTCCACAATCTTATAATAAGATATAAAGTCAATTTTCTTGTATATATACATTTAGGAATCGATATTGAGTTGCTTCAAATCATTAGTTTACAATATTTAAGTTAACTAACCTTCTTCATCTTGAAGTTGACATAAGGCGATAACTGCAGTGCATTTGGCAGAATTCCATAATCTTATATTGAGGTATAAAGTCAATTTTCTTGTATATACACATTAACCAATTGATATGAAATTACTGCAAACCATTAATTTAACATATTTAAGTTAATTTACCTCCTTCATCTTACTGAAGTGGACATAGAGCAATAACGGCAGTGAATTTGGAAGAATTCCACAATCTTATATTAAGGTATAAAGTCGATTTTCTTGTATATACACATTTAGGAATCAATACTGAGGTGCTTCAAATAATAAGCTTAACATATTAAGTCAATTTACCTCCCTCATCGTACTGAAGTTGACATAAAGCCATAACGGGAGTGCATTTGGAAGTATTCCACAATCTTATAACAAGGTATAAGTAAATTTTCTTGAATATACAGATTTAGCAATCGACATTGAGTTGCCTCAAACCACTAGTTTAACATCTTTAGGTTAATTAACCTTCTTCATCTTACTGAAGTGGACATAAAGCCATAACGGCAGGGCATTTGGAAGAATTCCACAATCTTATATTAAGGTATAAAGTCGATTTTCTTGTATAAACACATTTAGGAATCGGTACTGAGTTGCTTCAAATCATAAGTTTAACATATTTAAGTCAATTTACCTCCTTCATCTTAATGAAGTGGACATAAGGCCATAACGGACGTCCGTTTGGAAGAATTCCACATTCTCATATTGAGGTATAATTCGATTTTCTTGTATGTACACATTTAGCAATCGATACTGAGTTGCTGCAAATCATTAATTTGGCATATTTAAGTTAATTTACCTTTTTCATCTTACTGAAATGGACATAAAGCCATAAAGGCAGTGCATTTGGAAGAATTCCACAATCTTATATTAAGGTAGAAAGCCGATTTTCTTGTATATACACATTTAGCCATCGATATTGAGTTGCTGCAAATCATCAATTTAATATATTTAAGTTAATTTACCTCCTTCATCTTACTGAAGTGGACCTAAAGCCATAACGGAAGTCCGTTTGGAAGAATTCCACATTCTCATACTGAGGTATAATTCGATTTTCTTGTATGTACACATTTAGCAATCGATATTGAGTTGCTACAAATCATCAATTTAATATAATAATATAATAATATATTTAAGTTAATTTACCTCCTTCATCTTACTGAAGTGGACCTAAAGCCATAACGGCAGTGCATTTGGAAGAATTTCACAATCTTATATTAAGGTATAAAGCCGATTTTCTTGTATATACACATTTAGCCATCGATATTGAGTTGCTGCCAACCATCAATTTAATATATTTAAGTTAATTTACCTCCTTCATCTTACTGAAGTGGACATAAAGTCATAACGGCAGTGCATTTGGAGAATTCCACAATTTTATATTAAGGTATAAAGTCAATTTTCTTGTATATACACATTTGGGAATAGATACTGAGTTGCTTCAAATCATAAGTTTATCACATTTAAGTCAATTTACCTCCTTCATCTTACTGAAGTGGACATAAAGCCATAACGGAAGTCCGTTTGGCAGAATTCCACATTCTCATATTGAGGTATAATTCGATTTTCTTGTATGTACACATTTAGCAATCGATACTGAGTTGCTGCAAATCATTAATTTGACATATTTAAGTTAATTTACCTTTTTCATCTTACTGAAGTGGACATAACGCCATAAAGGCACTGCATTTAGAAGAATTCCACAATCTTATGTTAAGGTAGAAAGCCGATTTTCTTGTATATACACATTTAGCCATCGATATTGGGTTGCTGCAAATCATCAATTTAATATATTTAAATTAATTTACCTCCTTCATCTTACAGAAGTGGACATAAAACCATAACGGCAGTGCATTTGGAAGAATTCCACAATCTCATATTAAGGTATAAAGTCGATTTTCTTGTATATACACATGTAGCCATCGATATTGAGTTGCTGCAAATCATCAATTTAATATATAAACGGCAATGCATTTGGAAGAATTCCACAATCTTATATTAAGGTAGAAAGCCGATTTTCTTGTATATACACATTTAGCCATCGATATTGAGTTCCTGCAAATCATCAATTTAATATATTTAAGTTAATTAACCTTCTTCATCTTACTGAAGTAGACATATAGCCATAACGGCAGTGCATTTGGAAGAAATCTGCAATCTTATATTCAGGTAGAAAGTCGATTTTCTTTTATATACACATTTTGCAATCGATATTGATTTGCTTTAAATCATTAGTTTAACATATTTAAGTTAATTAACCTTCTTTATCTAACTAAAGTTGACATAAAGTCATAACGGCAGTGCATTTGGAAGAATTCCACAATCTTTTAATAAGATATAAAGTCGATTTTCTTTTATATACACATTTAGGAATCGATATTGAGTTGCTTCAAATCATTGGTTTACAATATTTAAGTTAACTATCCTTCTTCATCTTGAAGTTGACATAAGGCCATAACTGCAGTGCATTTGGTAGAAGTTCATAATTTTATTTTGAGGTATAAAATCGATTTTCTTGTATATACACATTTAGCTATCGATATTGAGATGCTGCAAATCATCAATTTGATATATTTAAGTTAATTTGCCTCCTTCATCTTACAGAAGTGGACATAAAGCCATAACGGCAGTGCAGTTGGAAGAATTCCACAATCTTATATTAAGGTATAAAGTCGATTTTCTTGTATATACACATTTAGGAATCAATACTGAGGTGCTTCAAATAAAAAGCTTAACATATTTAAGTCAATTTACCTCCTTCATCGTACTGAAGTTGACATAAAGCCATAACGGGAGTGCATTTGGAAGTATTCCACAATCTTATAACAAGGTATAAGTAAATTTTCTTGAATATACAGATTTAGCAATCGACATTGAGTTGCCTCAAACCACTAGTTTAACATCTTTAGGTTAATTAACCTTCTTCATCTTACTGAAGTGGACATAAAGCCATAACGGCAGGGCATTTGGAAGAATTCCACAATCTTATATTAAGGTATAAAGTCGATTTTCTTGTATATACACCTTTAGCAATCGATATTGAGACTGCTTCAAATCATTAGTTAAAGATATTTAAGTTAATTTACCTTCTTCATCTTACTGAAGTGAACATTAAGCCATAACGGCAGTGCATTTGGAAGAATTCCACAATATTATAGTTAGGTATAAAGTCGATTTTCTTGTATATACACATTTAGCAATCGATATTGAGTTGCTTCAAATCATTAGTTAAAGACATTTAAGTTAATTTACTTTCTTCGTCTTACTGAAGTGGACATAAAGCCATAACGGCAGTGCATTTGGGAGAATTCCACAATCCTATATCAAGGTATAAAATCGATTTTCTTGTATATACACATTAAGCAATCGATATTGAGTTGCTTCAAATCATTTACTTCACATATTTAAGTTAATTTACCTCCTTCATCTTACTGAAGTGGACATAAAGCCATAACGGCAGTGAATTTGGAAGAATTCCACAATCTTATATTAAGGTATAAAGTCGATTTTCTTGTATATACACATTTAGGAATCAATACTGAGGTGCTTCAAATAATAAGTTTAACATATTTAAGTTAATTAACCTTCTTTATCGTACTGAAGTTGACATAAAGCCATAACGGGAGTGCATATGGAAGTATTCCACAATCTTATAACAAGGTATAAGTAAATTTTCTTGAATATACAGATTTAGCAATCGACATTGAGTTGCCTCAAACCACTAGTTTAACATCTTTAAGTTAATTAACCTTCTTCATCTTACTGAAGTGGACATAAAGCCATAACGGCAGGGCATTTGGAAGAATTCCACAATCTTATATTAAGGTATAAAGTCGATTTTCTTGTATATACACCTTTAGCAATCGATATTGAGACTGCTTCAAATCATTAGTTAAAGATATTTAAGTTAATTTACCTTCTTCATCTTACTGAAGTGAACATTAAGCCATAACGGCAGTGAATTTGGAAGAATTCCACAATATTATAGTTAGGTATAAAGTCGATTTTCTTGTATATACACTTCTAGCAATCGATATTGAGTTGCTTCAAATCCTTAGTTAAAGATATTTAAGTTAACTAACCTACTTCATCTAACTGAAGTTGACAAAAAGTCATAACGGCAGTGCATTTGGAAGAATTCCACAATCTTATAATAAGATATAAAGTCAATTTTCTTGTATATATACATTTAGGAATCGATATTGAGTTGCTTCAAATCATTAGTTTACAATATTTAAGTTAACTAACCTTCTTCATCTTGAAGTTGACATAAGGCGATAACTGCAGTGCATTTGGCAGAATTCCATAATCTTATATTGAGGTATAAAGTCAATTTTCTTGTATATACACATTAACCAATTGATATGAAATTACTGCAAACCATTAATTTAACATATTTAAGTTAATTTACCTTCTTCATCTTTCTAAAGTGGACATAAAGCTATACAGGCAGTGCATTTGGAAGAACTCCACAATCTTATAATAAGTTATAAAGTAAATTTTCGTGAATATACACATTTAGCAATCGATATTGAGTTGCTTCAAATCAATAGTTAAAGATATTTAAGTTAACTTACCTTCCTCAGATTACTGAAGTGGACATAAAGCCATAACCGCCGTGCATTTGGAAGTATTCCACAATCTTATATTAATGTATAAAACTGATTTTCTTGTATATACACAGTTAGCGATCGATATTGTGTTTCTTCAAATCATTTACTTCACATATTTAAGTTAATTAACTTTCTTCATCTTACTGAGGTAGACATATAGCCATAACGGCAGTGCATTTGGAAGAAATCCACAATCTTATATTCAGGTAGAAAGTCGATTTTCTTGTATATACACATTTAGCCATCGATATTGAGTTGCTGCAAACCATCAATTTAATATATTTAAGTTAATTTACCTCCTCCATCTTACTGAAGTTGACATAAAGCCATAACGGAAGTCCGTTTGGAAGAATTCCACAATCTCATTTTGAGGTATAATTCGATTTTCTTGTTTGTACACATCTAAGTTAATTTACACACATTTAGCAATCGATACTGAGTTGCTTCACATCATCAATTTAATATATTTAAGTTAATTTACCTCCTTCATCTTACTGAAGTGGACATAAAGCCATAACGGCAGTGCATTTGGAGAATTCCACAATCTTATATTAAGGTATAAAGTCGATTTTCTTGTATATACACATTAAGGAATAGATACTGAGTTGCTTCAAATCATAAGTTTATCACATTTAAGTCAATTTACCTCCTTCATCTTACTGAAGTGGACATAAAGCCATAACGGAAGTCCGTTTGGAAGAATTCCACATTCTCATATTGAGGTATAATGCGATTTTCTTGTATGTACACATTTAAGTTAATTTACACACATTTAGCAATCGATACTGAGTTGCTTCACATCATCAATTTAATATATTTAAGTTAATTTACCTCCTTCATCTTACTGAAGTGGACATAAAGCCATAACGGCAGTGCATTTGGAGAATTCCACAATCTTATATTAAGGTATAAAGTCGATTTTCTTGTATATACACATTTAGGAATAGATACTGAGTTGCTTCAAATCATAAGTTTATCACATTTAAGTCAATTTACCTCCTTCATCTTACTGAAGTGGACATAAAGCCATAACGGAAGTCCGTTTGGAAGAATTCCACATTCTCATATTGAGGTATAATTCGATTTTCTTGTATCTACAAGAATTTGAGTTAATTAACCATCTTCATCTTACTGAAGTTGACATAAAGCCATAACGGCAGTGCATTTGGAAGTATTCCACAATCTTATATTGATGTATAAAACTGATTTTCTTGTATATACACAGTTAGCAATCGATATTGAGTTTCTTCAAAGCATTTACTTCACATATTTTAGTTAATTAACCTTCTTCATCTTACTGAAGTAGACATATAGCCATAACGACAGTGCATTTGGAAGAAATCTACAATCTTATATTCAGATAGAAAGTCGATTTTCTTGTATATACACATTTAGCCATCGATATTGAGTTGCTGCAAATCATCAATCTAATATATAAACAGCAATGCATTTGGAAGAATTCCACAATCTTATATTGAGGTAGAAAGCCGATTATCTTGTATATACACATTTAGGAATCGATATTGAGTTGCTTCAAATCATTAATTTACAATATTTAAGTTAACTATCCTTCTTCATCTTGAAGTTGACATAAGGCCATAACTGCAGTGCATTTGGTAGAATTTCATAATCTTATATTGAGGTATAAAGTCAATTTTCTTGCATATACACATTTAGCAATTGATATGGAATTACTGCAAATCATTAATTTAACATATTTAAGTTAATTTACCTTCTTCATCTTTCTGAAGTGGACATAAAGCTATAAAGGCAGTGCATATGGCAGAATTCCACAATCTTATAATAAGTTATCAAGTAAATTTTCTTTCATATACACATTTAGGAATCGATACTGAGTTGCTTCAAATCATAAGTTTAAAATATTTAAGTCAATTTACCTCCTTCATCTTACTGAAGTGGACATAAAGCCATAACGGCAGTGCATTTGGAAGAATTCCACAATCTTATAGTAAGGTATAAAGTCAATTTCCTTGTATATACACCTCTAGCAATCGAGATTGAGTTGCTTCAAATCCTTAGTTAAAGATATTTAAGTTAACTTACCTCCTTCATCTTACTGAAGTGGACATAAGGCCATAACGGAAGTCCGTTTGGAAGAATTCCACATTCTCATATTGAGGTATAATTCGATTTTCTTGTATGTACTTATTTAGCAATCGATACTGAGTTGCTGCAAATCATTAATATGACACATTTAAGTTAATTTACCTTCTTCATCTTACTGAAGTAGACATAAAGTCATAAAGGCAAAGCATTTGGAAGAATTCCACAATCTTATATTGAGGTAGAAAGCCGATTTTCTTGTATATACACATTTAGCCATCGATATTGAGATGCTGCAAATCATCAATTTAATATATTTAAGTTAATTTACCTCCTTCATCTTACTGAAGTGGACATAAAGCCATAACAGAAGTCCGTTTGGAAGAGTTCCACATTCTCATATTGAGGTATAATTCGATTTTCTTCTATGTACAAGAATTTGAGTTAATTAACCATCTTCATCTTACTGAAGTTGACATAAAGCCATAACGGCAGTGCATTTGGAAGTATTCCACAATCTTATATTAATGTAGAAAACTGATTTTCTTGTATATACACAGTTAACAATCGATATTGAGTTTCTTCAAATCATTTACTTCACATATTTTAGTTAATTAACCTTCTTCATCTTACTGAAGTAGACATATAGCCATAACGACAGTGCATTTGGAAGAAATCTACAATATTCAGATAGAAAGTCGATTTTCTTGTATATACACATTTAGCAATCGATATCGAGTTGCTTCAAATCATTAGTTTAAAATCTTTAAGTTAATTAACCTTCTTCATCTAACTGAAGTTGACATATAGTCATAACGGCAGTGCATTTGGAAGAATTCCACAATCTTATAATAAGATATACAGTTGATTTTCTTGTATATACACATTTAGGAATCGATATTGAGTTGCTTCAAATCATTAATTTACAATATTTAAGTTAACTATCCTTCTTCATCTTGAAGTTGACATAAGGCGATAACTGCAGTGCATTTGGTAGAATTCCATAATCTTATATTGAGGTATAAAGTCAATTTTCTTGTATATAGACATTTAGCAATTGATATGGAATTACTGCAAATCATTAATTTAACATATTTAAGTTAATTTACCTTCTTCATCTTAATAAAGTGGACATAAAGCTATAAAGGCAGTGCATTTGGAAGAACTCCACAATCTTATAATAAGTTATAAAGTAAATTTTCTTGAATATACAGATTTATCAATCGATATTGAGGTGCTTGAAATCATTTGTTTACAATATTTAAGTTAACTATCCTTCTTCATCTTGAAGTTAACATAAGGCCATAACGGCAGTGCATTTGGTAGAATTCCACAATTTTATATTAAGGTATAAAGTAAATTTTCTTGTATATACACATTTAGCAATCGATATTGAGTTGCTTCAAATCATTAGTTAAAGATATTTAAGTTAACTTACCTTCCTCAGATTACTGAAGTGGACGTAAAGCCATAACCGCAGTGAATTTGGAAGTATTCCACAATCTTATATTGATGTATAAGACTGATTTTCTTGTATATACACAGTTAGCGATCGATATTGAGTTTCTTCAAATCATTTACTTCACATATTTAAGTTAATTAACCTTCTTAATCTTACTGAAGTAGACATATAGCAATAACGACGGTGCATTTGGAAGAAATCCACAATCTTATATTAAGGTAGAAAGTCAATTTTCTTGTATATACACATTTAGCAATCGATATTGAATTACTGCAAATCTTTAATTTAACATATTTAAGTTAATTTACCTTCTTCATCTGACTGAAGTGGACATAAAGCTATAAAGGCAGTGCATTTGGAAGAATTCCACAAGCTTATAATAAGTTATAAAGTAAATTTTCTTGAACATACAGATTTAGCAATCGACATTGAGTTGCCTCAAACCACTAGTTTAACATCTTTAAGTTAATTAACCTTCTTCATCTTACTGGAGTGGACAGAAAGCCATAACGGCAGTGCATTTGGAAGAATTCCACAATCTTATATTAAGATATAAAGTCGATTTTCTTGTATATACACATTTAGGAATCGATACTAAGTTGCTTCAAATCATAAGTTTAACATATTTAAGTCAATTTACCTCCTTCATCTTACCGAAGTGGACATAAAGCCATAACGGCAGTGCATTTGGAAGATTTCCACATTCTCATATTGAGGTATAATTCGATTTTCTTGTATGTACACATTTAGCAATCGATACTGAGTTGCTGCAAATCATTAATTTGATATATTTAAGTTAATTTACCTTCTTCATCTTACTGAAGTGGACATAAAGCCATAAAGTTAGTGCATTTGAAAGAATTCCACAATCTTATATTAAGGTATAAAGCCGATTTTCTTGTATATACACATTTAGCCATCGATATTGAGTTGCTGCCAACCATCAATTTAATATATTTAAGTCAATTTACCTCCTTCATCTTACTGAAGTGGACATAAAGCCATAACGGCACTGCATTTAGAAGAATTCCACAATCTTATATTAAGGTAGAAAGTCGATTTTCTTGTATAAACACATTTAGGAATCGGTACTGTGTTGCTTCAAATCATAAGCTTAACATATTTAAGTCAATTTACCTCCTTCATCTTACTGAAGTGGACATAAAGCCATAACGGAAGTCCGTTTGGAATAATTCCACAATCTTATATTAAGTTATAATTCGATTTTCTTGTTTGTACACATTTAGGAATCGATACTGAGTTGCATCACATCATAAGCTTAACATATTTAAGTCAATTTACCTCCTTCATCTTACTGAAGTGGACATAAAGTCATAACGAAAGTCCGTTTGGAAGAATTCCACATTCTCATATTGAGGTATAATTCGATTTTCTTGTACATACACATTTAGCCATCGATACTGAGTTGCTTCAAATCACTAGTTTAACATATTTAAGTTAATTTACTTTTTCATCTTACTGAAGTGGACATAAAGCTATAAAGGCAGTGCATTTGGAAGAATTCCACAAGCTTATAATAAGTTATAAAGTAAATTTTCTTGAACATACAGATTTAGCAATCGACATTGAGTTGCCTCAAACCACTAGTTTAACATCTTTAAGTTAATTAACGTTCTTCATCTTACTGAAGTGGACAGAAAGCCATAACGGCAGTGCATTTGGAAGAATTCCACAATCTTATATTAAGGTAGAAAGTCGATTTTCTTGCATATACACATTGAGGAATCGATACTGAGTTGCTTCAAATCATAAGTTTAACATATTTAAGTCAATTTACCTCCTTCATCTTACTGAAGTGGACATAAGGCCATAACGGCAGTGCATTTGGAAAAATTCCACAATCTTATATTAAAGTATAAAGTCGATTTTCTTGTATATACACCTTTAGCAAACGATATTGAGTTGCTTCAAATCATTAGTTAAAGACATTTAAGTTAATTTACTTTCTTCGTCTTACTGAAGTGGACATAAAGCCATAACGGCAGTGCATTTGGGAGAATTCCACAATCTTATATTAAGATATAAAGTCGATTTCCTTGTATATACACCTCTAGCAATCGCTATTGAGTTGCTTCAAATCCTTAGTTAAAGATATTTAAGTTGACTTACCTCCTTCATCTTACCGAAGTGGACATAAAGCCATAACGGCAGTGCATTTGGAAGATTTCCACATTCTCATATTGAGGTATAATTCGATTTTCTTGTATGTACACATTTAGCAATCGATACTGAGTTGCTGCAAATCATTAATTTGACAAATTTAAGTTAATTTACCTTCTTCATCTTACTGAAGTGGACATAAAGCCATAAAGTTAGTGCATTTGAAAGTGGACATAAAGCCATAAAGGCAGTGCATTTGAAAGATTTCCACAATCTTAAATTAAGGTAGAAAGCCGATTTTCTTGTATATACACATTTGGCCATCGATATTGAGTTGCTGCAACTCATCAATTTAATATATTTAAGTTAATTTACCTCCTTCATCTTACTGAAGTGGACATAAAGCCATAACGGCACTGCATTTAGAAGAATTCCACAATCTTATATTAAGGTAGAAAGTCGATTTTCTTGTACAAACACATTTGGGAATCGGTACTGAGTTGCTTCAAATCATAAGCTTAACATATTTAAGTCAATTTACCTCCTTCATCTTACTGAAGTAGACATAAAGCCATAACGCAAGTCCGTTTGGAAGAATTCCACATTCTCATATTGAGGTACAATTCGATTTTCTTGTATATACACATTTAGGAAACGATACTGAGTTGCTTCGAATCATAAGTTTAACATATTTAAGTCAATTTACCTCCTTCATCTTACCGAAGTGGACATAAAGCCATAACGGCAGTGCATTTGGAAGATTTCCACAATCTTATAGTAAGGTATAAAGTCGACTTTCTTGTATACACACCTCTAGCAATCGATATTGAGTTGCTTCAAATCCTTAGTTAAAGATATTTAAGTTAATTTACCTCCTTCATCTTACTGAAGTGGACATAAAGTCATAACGAAAGTCCGTTTGGAAGAATTTCACATTCTCATATTGAGGTATAATTCGATTTTATTGTATATACACATTTAGCCATCGATATTGAGTTGCTGCAACTCATCAATTTAATATATTTAAGTTAATTTACCTTCTTCATCTTACTGAAGTGGACATAAAGCCATAAAGGCAATGCATTTGGAAGAATTCCACAATGTTATATTAAGGTAGAAAGCCGATTTTCTTGTATATACACATTTAGGCATCGATATTGAGTTGCTGCAAATCATCAATTTAATATATTTAAGTTAATTTACCTCCTTCATCTTACTGAAGTGGACCTAAAGCCATAACGGCAGTGCATTTGGAAGAATTCCACAATCTTATATTAACGTATAAAGCCGATTTTCTTGTATATACACATTTAGCCATCGATATTGAGTTGGTGCCAACCATCAATTTAATATATTTAAGTTAATTTACCTCCTTCATCTTACTGAAGTGGACATAAAGCCATAACGGAAGTCCGTTTGGAATAATTACACAATCTCATATTGAGTTATAATTCGATTTTCTTGTTTGTACACATTTAGGAATCGATACTGAGTTGCTTCACATCATAAGCTTAACATATTTTAGTCAATTTACCTCCTTCAACTTACTGAAGTGGACATAAAGCCATAACGGAAGTCCGTTTGGAAGAATTCCACATTCTCATATTGAGGTATAATTCGATTTTCCTGTATGTACACATTTAGCAATCGATACTGAGTTGCTTCAAATCATTAGTATGACATATTTAAGTTAATTTACCTTCTTCATCTTACTGAAGTAGACATAAAGTCATAAAGGCAAAGCATTTGGAAGAATTCCACAATCTTATATTAAGATAGAAAGCCGATTTTCTTGTATATACACATTTAGCCATCGATATTGAGATGCTGCAAATCATCAATTTAATATATTTAAGTTAATTTACCTCCTTCATCTTACTGAAGTGGACATAAAGCCATAACGGAAGTCCGTTTGGAAGAATTCCACATTCTCATATTGAGGTATAATTCGATTTTCTTGTATGTACAAGAATTTGAGTTAATTAACCAACTTCATCTTACTGAAGTTGACATAAAGCCATAACGGCAGTGCATTTGGAAGTATTCCACAATCTTATATTAATGTATAAAACTGATTTTCTTGTATATACACAGTTAGCAATCGATATTGAGTTTCTTCAAATCATTTACTTCACATATTTTAGTTAATTAACCTTCTTCATCTTACTGAAGTAGACATATAGCCATAACGGCAGTGCATTTGGAAGAATTCCACAATCTTATAATAAGATATAAAGTCGATTTTATTGTATATTCACATTTAGGAATCGATATTGAGTTGCTTCAAATCATTAGTTTAAAATATTTAAGTTAATTAACCTTCTTCATCTAACTGAAGTTGACATAAAGTCATAACGGCAGTGCATTTGGAAGAATTCCACAAACTTATAATAAGATATACAGTCGATTTTCTTGTATATACACATTTAGGAATCGATATTGAGTTGCTTCACATCATTAGTTTACAATATTTAAGTTAACTATCCTTCTTCATCTTAAAGTTGACATAAGGCGATAACTGCAGTGCATTTGGTAGAATTCCATAATCTTATATTGAGGTATAAAGTCAATTTTCTTGTATATACACATTTAGCAATTGATATGAAATTACTGCAAATCATTAATTTAACATATTTCAGTTAATTTACCTTCTTCATCTGACTGAAGTGGACATAAAGCTATAAAGGCAGTGCATTTGGAAGAATTCCACAATCTTATAATAAAGTATAAAGTAAATTTTCTTGAACATACAGATTTAGCAATCGACATTGAGTTGCCCCAAACCACTAGTTTAACATCTTTAAGTTAATTAACCTTCTTCATCTTACTGAAGTGGACAGAAAGCCATAACGGCAGAGCATTTGGAAGAATTCCACAATCTTATATTAAGGTAGAAAGTCGATTTTCTTGTTAATACACATTTAGCAATCGATATCGAGTTGCTTCAAATCATTAGTTTAAAATATTTAAGTTAATTAACCTTTTTCATCTAACTGAAGTTGACATAAAGTCATAACGGCAGTGCATTTGGAAGAATTCCACAATCTTATAATAAGTTATAAAGTAAATTTTCTTGAATATACAGATTTATCAATCGATATTGAGGTGCTTGAAATCATTAGTTTACAATATTTAAGTTAACTATCCCTCTTCATCTTGAAGTTAACATAAGGCCATAACGGCAGTGCATATGGTAGAATTCCACAATTTTATATTAAGGTATAAAGTAAATTTTCTTGTATATACACATTTAGCAATCGATATTGAGTTGCTTCAAATCATTAGTTAAAGATATTTAAGTTAACTTACCTTCCTCAGATTACTGAAGTGGACGTAAAGCCATAACCGCAGTGCATTTGGAAGTATTCCACAATCTTATATTGATGTATAAGACTGATTTTCTTGTATATACACAGTTAGCGATCGATATTGAGTTTCTTCAAATCATTTACTTCACTTATTTAAGTTAATTAACCTTCTTCATCTTACTGAAGTAGACATATAGCCATAACGACGGTGCATTTGGAAGAAATCCACAATCTTATATATTTAGGTAGAAAGTCGATTTTCTTTTATATACACATTTAGCAACCGATATTGAGTTGCTTCAAATCATTAGTTTAACATATTTAAGTTAATTAACCTTCTTCATCTAACTAAAGTTGACACAAAGTCATAACGGCAGTGCATTTGGAAGAATTCCACAATCTTATAATAAGATATAAAGTCGATTTTATTGTATATTCACATTTAGGAATCGATATTGAGTTGCTTCTAATCATTAGTTTACAATATTTAAGTTAACTATCCTTCTTCATCTTGAGGTTGACATAAGGCCAACGGCAGTGCATTTGGTAGAATTCCACAATTTTTTATTGAGGTAAAACGTCAATTTTCTTGTATATACACATTAAGCAATCGATATTGAATTACTGCAAATCTTTAATTTAACATATTTAAGTTAATTTACCTTCTTCATCTGACTGAAGTGGACATAAAGCTATAAAGGCAGTGCATTTGGAAGAATTCCACAAGCTTATAAAAAGTTATATAGTAAATTTTCTTGAACATACAGATTTAGCAATCGACATTGAAATGCCTCAAACCACTAGTTTAACATCTTTAAGTTAATTAACCTTCTTCATCTTACTGAAGTGGACAGAAAGCCATAACGGCAGTGCATTTGGAAGAATTCCACAATCTTATATTAAGGTAGAAAGTCGATTTTCTTGTATATACACATTTAGCCATCGATATTGAGTTGCTGCAAATCATCAATCTAATATATAAACGGCAATGCATTTGGAAGAATTCCACAATCTTATATTGAGGTAGAAAGCCGATTTTCTTGTATATACACATTTAGCCATCGATATTGAGTTGCTTCAAATCATTAGTTAAAGACATTTAAGTTAATTTACTTTCTTCGTCTTACTGAAGTGGACATAAAGCCATAACGGCAGTGCATTTGGGAGAATTCCACAATCTTATATTAAGATATAAAGTCGATTTTCTTGTATATACACATATAGGAATCGATACTGAGTTGCTTCAAATCATAAGTTTAACATATTTAAGTCAATTTACCTCCTTCATCTTACCGAAGTGGACATAAAGCCATAACGGCAGTGCATTTGGAAGATTTCCACAATCTTATAGTAAGGTATAAAGTCGACTTTCTTGTATACACACCTCTAGCAATCGATATTGAGTTGCTTCAAATCCTTAGTTAAAGATATTTAAGTTAGTTTACCTCCTTCATCTTACTGAAGTGGACATAAAGTCATAACGAAAGTCCGTTTGGAAGAATTCCACATTCCCATATTGAGGTATAATTCGATTTTCTTGTATGTACACATTTAGCAATCGATATTGAGTTGCTGCAAATCATCAAATTAATATATGTAAGTTAATTAACCTTCTTCATCTTACTGAAGTTGACATAAAGCCATAACGGAAGTCCATTTGGAAGAATTCCACATTCTCATATTGAGGTATATAGTCGATTTTCTTGTATGTACAAATTTAGCAATCGATACTGAGTTGCTGCAAATCATCAATTTAATATATTTAAGTTAATTAACCTTCTTCATCTTACTGAAGTTGACATAAAGCCATAACGGAAGTCCATTTGGAAGAATTCCACATTCTCATATTGAGGTATATAGTCGATTTTCTTGTATGTACACATTTTGCAAACGATACTAAGTTGCTGCAAATCATTAATATGACATATTTAAGTTAATTTACCTTTTTCATCTTACTGAAGTGGACATAAAGCCATAAAGGCACTGCATTTAGAAGAACTCCACAATCTTATGTTAAGGTAGAAAGCCGATTTTCTTGTATATACACATTTAGCCATCGATATTGAGTTGCTGCAAATCATCAATTTAATATATTTAAGTTAATTTACCTCCTTCATCTTACAGAAGTGGACATAACGCCATAACGGCAGTGCATTTGGAAAAATTCCACAATCTTATATTAAAGTATAAAGTCGATTTTCTTGTATATACACCTTTAGCAATTGATATTGAGTTGCTTCAAATCATTAGTTAAAGACATTTAAGTTAATTTACTTTCTTCGTCTTACTGAAGTGGACATAAAGCCATAACGGCAGTCATAAAGATACTGAGTTGCTTCAAATCATAAGTTTAAAATATTTAAGTCAATTTACCTCCCTCATCTTACTGAAGTGGACATAAAGCCATAACGGCAGTGCATTTGGAAGAATTCCACAATCTTATAGTAAGGTATAAAGTCGATTTCCTTGTATGTACACCTCTAGCAATCGAGATTGAGTTGCTTCAAATCCTTAGTCAAAGATATTTAAGTTAACTTACCTCCTTGATCTTACTGAAGTGGACATAAGGCCATAACGGAAGTCCGTTTGGAAGAATTCCACATTCTCATATTGAGGTATAATTCGATTTTCTTGTATGCACACATTTAGCAATCGATACTGAGTTGCTGCAAATCATTAATATGACATATTTAAGTTAATTTACCTTCTTCATCTTACTGAAGTAGACATAAAGTCATAAAGGCAAAGCATTTGGAAGAATTCCACAATCTTATATTAAGGTAGAAAGCCGATTTTCTTGTATATACACATTTAGCCACCGATATTGAGATGCTGCAAATCATCAATTTAATATATTTAAGTTAATTTACCTCCTTCATCTTACTGAAGTGGACATAAAGCCATAACAGAAGTCCGTTTGGAAGAATTCCACATTCGCATATTGAGGTATAATTCGATTTCCTTGTATGTACAAGAATTTGAGTTAATTAACCATCTTCATCTTACTGAAGTTGATATAAAGCCATAACGGCAGTGCATTTGGAAGTATTCCACAATCTTATATTAATGTAGAAAACTGATTTTCTTGTATATACACAGTTAACAATCGAAATTGAGTTTCTTCAAATCATTTACTTCACATATTTTAGTTAATTAACCTTCTTCATCTTACTGAAGTAGACATATAGCCATAACGACAGTGCATTTGGAAGAAATCTACAATATTCAGATAGAAAGTCGATTTTCTTGTATATACACATTTAGCAATCGATATCGAGTTGCTTCAAATCATTAGTTTAAAATATTTAAGTTAATTAACCTTCTTCATCTAACTGAAGTTGACATAAAGTCATAACGGCAGTGCATTTGGAAGAATTCCACAATCTTATCATAAGATATACAGTCGATTTTCTTGTATATACACAGTTAGCGATCGATATTGAATTTCTTAAAATCATTTACTTCACATATTTAAGTTAATTAACCTTCTTCATCTTACTGAAGTAGACATAAAGCCATAACGGCAGTGCATTTGGAAGAATTCCACAATCTCATATTAAGGTACAAAGTCGATTTTCTTTTATATACACATTTAGAAATTGATATTGAGTTGCTTCAAACCATTAGTTTATCATATTTAAGTTAA
>NW_024395462.1:0-14472 GCF_016617805.1 Bactrocera tryoni | reverse complement strand
TGGCTTTATGTCTAATTCAGTAAGATGAAGCAGGTAAGTGAACTTAAATATGTTAAACTTATGATTCGAAGCAACTCAATATCGATTGCTAAATGTGAGTATACAAAAAAATCGACTTTATACCGTAATACAGTATTGTGAAATTCTTCAAAATGCACTGCCCTTATGGCGTTATGTCCACTTCAGTAAGATTAAGAAGCTAAGAGAACTTAAATATGTTAAACTAGTGATTCAAAGCAACTCAATATCGATTGCTAAATGTGAATATACAAGAAAATCGACTTTATGCCTTAATATAAGATTGTGGAATTCTTCCAAATGCACTGCCGTTATGGCGTTATGTCTACATCAGTAAGATGAAGAATGTTATTTAACTTAAATAAGTGAAGTAAATGGTTTGAAGTAACTCAATATTGATTGCTAAATGTGTGCATAAAGGAAAATCGACTTTAAACCTTAATATAAAGTTGTGGAATTCTTAAAAATGCACTGCCGTTATGGCTTTATGTCCACTTCAGTAAGATGAAGGAGGTAAGTGAACTTCAATATGTCAAACTAGTGATTCGAAGCAACACAATATCGATTGCTAAATGTGAATATACAAGAAAATCGACTTTATGCCTTAATATAAGATTGTAAAATTCTTCAAAATGCACTGCCGTTATGGCTTTATGTCTACTTCAGTAAGGTTAAGACGGTAAGAGAACTTAAATATGTTAAACTAGTGATTTGAAGCAACTCAATATCGATTGCTAAATGTGAATATACAAAAAAACCGACTTTATACTTTAATATAGGATTGTGAAATTCTTCAAAATGCACTGCCGTTATGGCGTTATGTCCACTTCAGTAAGATTAAGAAGCTAAAAGAACTTAAATATGTTAAACTAGTGATTCAAAGCAACTCAATATCGATTGCTAAATGTGAATATACAAGAAAATCGACTTTATGCCTTAATATAAGATTGTGGAATTCTTCCAAATGCACTGCCGTTATGGCGTTATGTCTACATCAGTAAGATGAAGAATGTTATTTAACTTAAATAAGTGAAGTAAATGGTTTGAAGTAACTCAATATCGATTGCTAAATGTGAATATATGTACAAGAAAATCGACTTTATACCTTAATAAAGGATTGTGGAATTCTTCAAAACGCACTGCCGTTATGGCTTTATGTCAACTTCAGTAAGATGAAGAATGTTATTTAACTTAAATAAGTGAAGTAAATGGTTTGAAGTAACTCAATATCGATTGCTTAATGTGAATATACAAGAAATTCGACTTTATACCTTAATATAAGATTGTGGAATTGTTCCAAATGCACTGCGGTTATGGCTTTATGTCTAATTCAGTAAGATGAAGAAGGTAAGTGAACTAAAATATGTTAAACTTATGATTCGAAGCAACTCAATATCGATTGCTAAATGTGAATATACAAGAAAATCGACTTTATACCTTCATATAGGATTATGGAATTCTTCCAAATGCACTGCCGTTATGGCCTTATGTCTCCTTCAGTAAGATGAAGAAGGTAGGTGATTTTAAATAAGATATACTAATGATTTGAAGCAACTCAATATCGATTGCTAAATGTGAACATACAAGAAAATTGACTTTATACCTTGATATAAGATTGTGGAATTCTTCCAAATGCACTGCCGTTATGGCGTTATGTCTGCTTCAGTAAGATAAAGAAGGTAAGAGAACTTAAATATGTTAAACTAATGATTTGAAGCAACTCAATATCGATTGCTAAATGTGTATATACAAGAAAATCTTCTTTATACCTTAAAATAGGATTGTGGAAGTCTTCCACATTTACTGCCGTTATGGCTTTATGTCCACCTCAGTAAGATGAAGAAGGTAAGTGAACTTAAATATGTTGAATTATAGATTTGAAGCAACTCAATATCGATTGCTAAATGTGTATATATAAGAAAATCGACTTTATACCTTAATATAAGATTGTGAAATTCTTCCAAATGCAAATGCCGTTATGGCTGTATGTCAACTTCAGTGCCGTTATGGCGTTATGTCTGCTTCAGTAAGATGGAGAAGGTAAGGGAACTTCAATATGTTAAACTAATGATTTGAAGCAACTCAATATCGATTGCTAAATGTGAATATATGTACAAGAAAATCGACTTTATACCTTAATATAGGATTGTGGAATTCTTCTAAATGCACTGTCGTTATGGCGTTATGTCCACTTCAGTAAGATGAAGAAGGTAAGTGAACTTAAATATGTTAAACTAATGATTCGAAGCAACTCAATATCGATTGCTAAATGTGTATATACAAGAAAATCGACTTTATACCTTAATATAGGATTATGGAATTCTTCGACATTCACTGCCGTTATGGCTTTATGTCCACTTCTGTAAGATGAAGACGGGAAGAGAACTTAAATATGTTAAACTAATGATTCAAAGCAACTCAATGTCTATTGCTAAATGTGTATATACAAGAAAATCGACTTTATACCTTAATATAGCATTGTGGAATTCTTCCAAATGCACTGCCGTTATGACTTTATGTCCACTTCAGTAAGATGAAGGAGGTAAGTGAACTTAAATAGGTTAAACTAGTGATTCGAAGCAACTCAATATCGATTGCTAAATGTGTATATACAAGAAAATCGCCTTATACCTTAAAATAGGATTGTGGAATTCTTCCACATTCACTGCCGTTATGGCTTTATGTCCACTTCTGTAAGATGAAGACGGGAAGAGAACTTAAATATGTTAAACTAATGATTCAAAGCAACTCAATGTCTATTGCTAAATGTGTATATACAAGAAAATCGGCTTTATACCTTAATATAGCATTGTGGAATTCTTCCAAATGCACTGCCGTTATGAATTTATGTCCACTTCAGTAAGATGAAGAAGGTAAGTGAACTTAAATAGGTTAAACTAGTGATTCGAAGCAACTCAATATCGACTGCTAAATGTGTATATACAAGAAAATCGCCTTATACCTTAAAATAAGATTGTGGAAGTCTTCCACATTCACTGCCGTTATGGCTTTATGTCTACTTCAGTAAGATTAATACGGTAAGAGAACTTAAATATGTTAAACTAGTGATTCGAAGCAACTTAATATCGATTGCTAAATGTGAATATACAAGAAAATCGTTTTTATACCTTAATATAAGATTGTGAAATTCTTCCAAATGCAAATGCCGTTATGGCTTTATGTCAACTTCAGTAAGATGAAGAATATTATTTAACTTAAATAAGTGAAGTAAATGGTTTGAAGTATCTCAATATCGATTGCTTAATGTGAATATACAAGAAAATCGATTTTATACCTTAATATGAGATTGTGGAATTCTTCCAAATGCACTGCGGTTATGGCTTTATGTCTAATTCAGTAAGATGAAGAAGGTAAGTGAACTTAAATATGTTAAACTAATGATTCGAAGCAACTCAATATCGATTGCTAAATGTAAATATACAAGAAAATCGACTTTATACCTTAATATAGGATTATGGAATTCTTCCAAATGCACTGCCCTTATGGCTTTATGTCTACTTCAGTAAGGTTAAGACGGTAAGAGAACTTAAATATGTTAAACTAGTGATTTGAAGCAACTCAATATCGATTGCTAAATGTGAATATACAAAAAAATCGACCTTATACCTTAATATAAGATTGTGGAATTCTTCCAAATGCACTGCCGTTATGGCTTTATGTCAACTTCAGTAAGATGAAGAAGGTTAATTAACTTAAATGTGTGAAGTAAATGATTTGAAGTAACTCAATATTGATTCCTAAATGTGTATACCTAAGAAAACTGACTTTATACCTTGATATTAGACTGTGGAATTCTTCCAAATGCACTGCCGTTATGGCGTTATGTCTGCTTCAGTAAGATGAAGAAGGTAAGAGAACTTCAATATGTTAAACTAATGATTTGAAGCAACTCAACATCGATTGCTAAATGTGAATATATGTACAAGAAAATCGACTATATACCTTAATATAGGATTGTGGAATTCTTCAAAATGCACTGCCGTTATGGCGTTATGTCCACTTCAGTAAGATTAAGAAGGTAAGAGAACTTAAATATATTAAACTAGTGATTCGAAGCAACTCAATATCGATTGCTAAATGTGAATAGACAAGAAAATAGACTTTATGCCTTAAAATAGGATTGTGGAATTCTTCCAAATGCACGGCCGTTATGGCTTTATATCTACTTCAGTAAGATTAAGACGGGAAGAGAACTTAAATATGTTAAACTAGTGATTCGAAGCAACTCAATATCGATTGCTAAACGTGTGCATACAAGAAAATCGACTTTATGTCTTAATATAAGATTGTGGAATTCTTCCAAATGCAAATGCCGTTATGGCTTTATGTCAACTTCAGTAAGATGAAGAATGTTATTAAACTCAAATAAGTGAAGTAGATGATTTGAAGTAACTCAATTTCGATTGCTTAATGTTAATATACAAGAAAATCGACTTTATACCTTAATATAAGATTGTGGAATTCTTCCAAATGCACTGCCGTTAGGGCGTTATGTCTACTTCAGTAAGATGAAGAAGGTTAATTAACTTAAAAGTGTGAAGTAAATGATTTGAATTAACTCAATATTGATTCCTAAAAGTGTAAACCTAAGAAAACTGACTTTATACCTTAATATAAGATTTGGAATTCTTCCAAATGCACTGCCGTTATGGTTTTATGTCTGCTTCAGTAAGATAAAGAAGGTAAGAGAACTTAAATATGTTAAACTAATGATTTGAAGCAACTCAATATCGATTGCTAAATGTGTATATACAAGAAAATCTTCTTTATACCTTAAAATAGGATTTTGGAAGTCTTCCACATTTACTGCCGTTATGGCTTTATGTCCACTTCAGTAAAATGAAGAAGGTAAGTGAACTTAAATATGTTGAATTATAGATTTGAAGCAACTCAATATCGATTGCTAAATGTGTATACACAAGAAAATCGACTTTATACCTTAATATAAGATTGTGAAATTCTTCCAAATGCATATGCCGTTATGGCTTTATGTCAACTTCAGTGCCGTTATGGCGTTATGTCTGCTTCAGTAAGATGGAGAAGGTAAGGGAACTTCAATATGTTAAACTAATGATTTGAAGCAACTCAATATCGATTGCTTCATGTGAATAAACAAGAAAATCGACTTTATACCTTAATATAGGATTGTGGAATTCTTCCAAATGCACTGTCGTTATGGCGTTATGTCCACTTCAGTAAGATTAAGAAGGTAAGAGAACTTAAATATGTTAAACTAGTGATTCGAAGCAACTCAATGTCGATTGCTAAATGTGAATATACAAGAAAATCGACTTTATGCCTTAAAATAGGATTGTGGAATTCTTCCAAATGCACTGCCGTTATGGCCTTATGTCTCCTTCAGTAAGATGAAGAAGGTAAGTGAACTTCAATATGTCAAACTAGTTATTTGAAGCAACTCAATATAGACTTCTAAATGTAAATATACAAGAAAATTGACTTTATACCTTAACGTAGGATTGTAGGATTCTTCCAAAAGCACTGCCGTCATGGCTTTATGTCTCCTTCAGTAAGATGAAGAAGGTAGGTGATTTTAAATATGATATACTAATGATTTGAAGCAACTCAATATCGATTGCCAAATGTGAACATACAAAAAAATCGACTTTAAGCCTTAATATAGGATTGCGGAGTTCTTCCAAATGCACTGCCGTTATGGCGCTATGTCCACTTCAGTAAGATTAAGAAGGTAAGAGAACTTAAATATGTTAAACTAGTGATTCGAAGCAACTCAATATCGATTGCTAAATGTGAATATACAAGAAAATCGACTTTATGCCTTAAAATAAGATTGTGGAATTCTTCCAAATGCACTGCCGTTATGGCTATATATCTACTTCAGTAAGATTAAGACGGGAAGAGAACTTAAATATGTTAAACTCATGATTTGAAGCAACTCAATATCGATTGCTAAATGTGTATATACAAGAAAATCGACTGTATGCCTTAATATAGGATTGTGGAATTCTTCCAAATGCACTGCCGTTATGGCTTTATGTCCACTTCAGTAAGATGAAAAAGGTAAATTAACTTAAATAGGTTAAACTAATGATTTGAAGCAACTCAATATCGATTGCTAAATGTGTATATACAAGAAAATCGACTTTATGCCTTGATATAAGATTGTGGAATACCTCCAAATGCACTGCCGTTATGGCGTTATGTCTGCTTCAGTAAGATGAAGAAGGTAAGAGAACTTAAATATGTTAAACTAATGATTTGAAGCAACTCAATATCGATTGCTAAATGTGTATATACAAGAAAATCTTCTTTATACCTTAAATAGGATTGTGGAAGTCTTCCACATTTACAGCCGTTATGGCTTTATGTCTGCTTCAGTAAGATGAAGAAGGTAAGAGAACTTAAATATGTTGAATTATAGATTTGAAGCAACTCAATATCGATTGCTAAATGTGTATATACAAGAAAATCGACTTTATACCTTAATATAAGATTGTGGAATTCTTCCAAATGCAAATGCCCCTATGGCTTTATGTCAACTTCAGTAAGATGAAGAATGTTATTTAACTTAAATAAGTGAAGTAAATGATTTGAAAAAACTCAATATCGATTGCTTAATGTGAATATACAAGAAAATCGATTTATACCTTAATATAAGATTGTAGAATTCTTCTAAATGCACTGCGGTTATGGCTTTACGTCCACTTCAGTAAGATGAAGAAGGTAAGTGAACTTAAATATGTTAAGCTAATGATTCGAAGCAACTCAATATCGATTGCTAAATGTGTATATACAAGAAAATCGCATTTATACCTTAAAATAGGATTGTGGAAGTCTTCCACATGCAATGCCGTTATGGCTTTATGTCCACTTCAGTAAGATAAAGAAGGTAAATTAACTTAAACATGTCAAATTAATGATTCGAAGCAACTCAATATCGATTGCTAAACGTGTGCATACAAGAAAATCGACTTTATGCCTTAATATAAGATTGTGGAATTCTTCCAAATGCAATGTTTTAATGGCTTTATGTCAACTTCAGTAAGATGGAGAATGTTATTTAACTTAAATAAGTGAAGTAAATGATTTGAAGTAACTCAATATCGATTGCATAATGTGAATATACAAGAAACTCGACTTTATATCTTAATATAAGACTGTGGAATTCTTCCAAATGCACTGCGGTTATGGCTTTATGTCTCATTTAGTAAGATGAAGAAGGTAAGTGAACTTAAATAAGTTAAACTAATGATTCGAAGCAACTCAATATCGATTGCTAAATGTGTATATACCAGAAAATCGCCTTTATACCTTAACGTAGGATTGTAAAAATCTTCCAAATGCACTACCGTTATAACTTTATGTCCACTTCAGTAAGATGAAGAAGGTAAATTAACTTAAATATGTTTAACTAATGATTCGAAGCAACTCAAGTATATACAAGAAAATCGACTTTATACCTTAATATAAGATTGTGGAATTCTTCCAAATGCACTGCCGTTATGGCTTTATGTCAACTTCAGTAAGATGAAGAATGTTAATTAACTTAAATAAGTGAGTAAATGATTTGAAGCAACTCAATATCGATTGCTAAATGTGAATATACAAAAAAATCGACTTTATGCCTTAATATAGGAGTGTGGATTTCTTCCAAATGCACTGTCGTTATGGCTTTATGTCCACTACAGTAAGATGAAGAAGGTTAATTAACTTAAACGTGTGAAGTAAATGATTTGAAGTAACTCAATATTGATTCCTAAAAGTGTATACCTAAGAAAACTGACTTTATACCTTAATATAAGATTGTGGAATTCTTCCAAATGCACTGCCGTTATGGCGGTTTTACTGCTTCAGTAAGACGAAGAAGGTCAGAGAACTTAAATATGTTAAACTAATGATTTGAAGCAACTCAATATCGATTGCTAAATGTGTATATACAAGAAAATCGCCTTTATACCTTAAAATAGGATTGTGGAAGTCTTCCAAATGCACTGCCGTTATAACTTTATGTCCACTTCAGTAAGATGAAGAAGGTAAGTGAACTTAAATATGTTAAACCAATGATTCGAATCAACTCAATATCGATTGCTAAATGTGTATATACAAGAAAATCGCCTTATACTTTAAAATAGGATTGTGGAAGTCTTCCACATTCACTGCCGTTATGGCTTTATGTCTACTTCAGTAAGATTAAGACGGTAAGAGAACTTAAATATGTTAAACCAGTGATTCGAAGCAACTTAATATCGATTGCTAAATGTGAATATACAAGAAAATCGACTTTATACCTTAATATAAGATTGTGAAATTCTTCCAAATGCAAATGCCGTTATGGCTTTATGTCAACTTCAGTAAGATGAAGAATATTATTTAACTTAAATAAGTGAAGTAAATGGTTTGAAGTATCTCAATATCGATTGCTTAATGTGAATATACAAGAAAATCGATTTTATACCTTAATATAAGATTGTGGAATTCTTCCAAATGCACTGCGGTTATGGCTTTATGTCTAATTCAGTAAGATGAAGAAGGTAAGTGAACTTAAATATGTTAAACTTATGATTCGAAGCAACTCAATATCGATTGCTTAATGTGAATATACAAGAAAATCGACTTTATACCTTAATATAGGATTATGGAATTCTTCCAAATGCACTGCCGTTATGGCTTTATGTCTACTTCAGTAAGGTTAAGACGGTAAGAGAACTTAAATATGTTAAACTAGTGATTTGAAGCAACTCAATATCGATTGCTAAATGTGAATATACAAAAAAATCGACTTTATACCTTAATATAAGATTGTGGAATTCTTCCAAATGCACTGCCGTTATGGCTTTATGTCAACTTCAGTAAGATGAAGAAGGTTAATTAACTTAAATGTGTGAAGTAAATGATTTGAAGTAACACAATATTGATTCCTAAAAGTGTATACCTAAGAAAACTGACTTTATACCTTGATATAAGATTGTGGAATTCTTCCAAATGCACTGCCGTTATGGCGTTATGTCTACTTCAGTAAGATGAAGAAGGTAGGAAAACTTCAATATGTTAAACTAATGATTTGAAGCAACTCAATATCGATTGCTAAATGTGAATATATGTACAAGAAAATCGACTTTATACCTTAATATAGGATTGTGGAATTCTTCAAAATGCACTGCCGTTATGGCGCTATGTCCACTTAAGTAAGATTAAGAAGGTAAGAGAACTTAAATATGTTAAACTAGTGATTCGAAGCAACTCAATATCGATTGCTAAATGTGAATAGACAAGAAAATAGACTTTATGCCTTAAAATAGGATTGTGGAATTCTTCCAAATGCACGGCCGTTATGGCTTTATATCTACTTCAGTAAGATTAAGACGGGAAGAGAACTTAAATATGTTAAACTAGTGATTCGAAGCAACTCAATATCGATTGCTAAACGTGTGCATACAAGAAAATCGACTTTATGTCTTAATATAAGATTGTGGAATTCTTCCAAATGCAAATGCCGTTATGGCTTTATGTCAACTTCAGTGCCGTTATGGCGTTATGTCTGCTTCAGTAAGATAAAGAAGGTAAGAGAACTTAAATATGTTAAATTAATGATTTGAAGCAACTCAATATCGATTGCTAAATGTGAATATATGTACAAGAAAATCGACTTTATACCTTATTATAGGATTGTGGAATTCTTCCAAATGCACTGTCGTTATGGCGTTATATCCACTTCAGTAAGATTAAGAAGGTAAGAGAACTTAAATATGTTAAACTAGTGATTCGAAGCAACTCAATATCGATTGCTAAATGTGTATATACAAGAGAATCGACTTTATACCTTAATATAGGATTATGGAATTCTTCCACATTCACTGCCGTTATGGCTTTATGTCCACTTCTGTAAGATGAAGACGGGAAGAGAACTTAAATATGTTAAACTAATGATTCAAAGCAACTCAATGTCTATTGCTAAATGTGTATATACAAGAAAATCGGCTTTATACCTTAATATAGCATTGTGGAATTCTTCCAAATGCACTGCCGTTATGACCTTATGTCCACTTCAGTAAGATGAAGGAGGTAAGTGAACTTAAATAGGTTAAACTAGTGATTCGAAGCAACTCAATATCGATTGCTAAATGTGTATATACAAGAAAATCGCCTTATACCTTAAAATAGGATTGTGGAATTCTTCCACATTCACTGCCGTTATGGCTTTATGTCCACTTCTGTAAGATGAAGACGGGAAGAGAACTTAAATATGTTAAACTAATGATTCAAAGCAACTCAATGTCTATTGCTAAATGTGTATATACAAGAAAATCGGCTTTATACCTTAATATAGCATTGTGGAATTCTTCCAAATGCACTGCCGTTATGAATTTATGTCCACTTCAGTAAGATGAAGAAGGTAAGTGAACTTAAATAGGTTAAACTAGTGATTCGAAGCAACTCAATATCGATTGCTAAATGTGTATATACAAGAAAATCGCCTTATACCTTAAAATAGGATTGTGGAAGTCTTCCACATTCACTGCCGTTATGGCTTTATGTCTACTTCAGTAAGATTAAGACGGTAAGAGAACTTAAATATGTTAAACTAGTGATTCGAAGCAACTTAATATCGATTGCTAAATGTGAATATACAAGAAAATCGACTTTATACCTTAATATAAGATTGTGGAATTCTTCCAAATGCAAATGCCGTTATGGCCTTATGTCAACTTCAGTAAAATGAAAAATGTTAATTAACTTAAATAAGTGAAGTAAATGATTTGAAGCAACTCAATATCGATTGCTAAATGTGTATATACAAGAAAATCGATTTTATACTTTAATATAAGATTGTGGAATTCTTCCAAATGCACTCTCGTTATGGTTTTATGTCAATTTCAGTAAGATGAAGAAGGTTAATTAACTTAAATAAGTGAAGTAAATAATTTGAGTCAACTCAATATCGATTGCTAAATGTGTATATACTAGAAAATCGACTTTATAATTTAATATAAGATTGTGGAATTCTTCCAAATGCACTGCCGTTATGGCTTTATGTCCACTACAGTAAGATGAAGAATTGTTAATTAACTTAAATAAGTGAAGTAAATGATTTAACGCAACTCAAAATCGATTGCTAAATGTGAATATACAAAAAATCGACTTTATACCTTAATATAGGATTGTGGAATTCTTCCAAATGCACTGCCGTTATGGCTTTATGTCAACTTCAGTAAGATGAAGAAGGTTAATTAACTTAAATGTGTGAAGTAAATGATTTGAAGTAACTCAATATTGATTCCTAAAAGTGTATACCTAAGAAAACTGACTTTATACCTTGATATTAGATTGTGGAATTCTTCCAAATGCACTGCCGTTATGGCGTTATGTCTGCTTCAGTAAGATGAAGAAGGTAAGAGAACTTCAATATGTTAAACTAATGATTTGAAGCAACTCAATATCGATTGCTAAATGTGAATATATGTACAAGAAAATCGACTTTATACCTTAATATAGGATTGTGGAATTCTTCAAAATGCACTGCCGCTATGGCGCTATGTCCACTTAAGTAAGATTAAGAAGGTAAGAGAACTTAAATATGTTAAACTAGTGATTCGAAGCAACTCAATATCGATTGCTAAATGTGAATATACAAGAAAATCGACTTTATACCTTAATATAGAATTGTGGAATTCTTCCAAATGCACTGCCGTTATGGCTTTATGTCAACTTCAGTAAGATGAAGAATTTAAGTGAACATCAATATGTCAAACTAGTGATTCGAAGCAACTCAATATCGATTGCTAAATGTGTATATACAAGAAAATCGCCTTTATACCTTAAAATAGGATTGTGGAAGTCTTTCACATGCACTGCAGTTATGGCTTTATGTCCACTTCTGTAAGATTAAGAAGATAAATTAACTTAAATATGTTGAATTATTGATTTGAAGCAACTCAATATCGATTGCTAAATATGTGTATGCAAGAAAATCGACTTTATACCTTAATATAGGATTGTGGAGTTCTTCCAAATGCACTGCCGTTATGGCGCTATGTCCACTTCAGTAAGATTAAGAAGGTAAGAGAACTTAAATATGTTAAACTAGTGATTCGAAGCAACTCAATATCGATTGCTAAATGTGAATATACAAGAAAATCGACTTTATGCCTTAAAATAGGATTGTGGAATTCTTCCAAATGCACTGCCGTTATAACTTTATGTCCACTTCAGTAAGACGAAGAAGGTTAATTAACTTAAATATGTTAAACTAATAATTTGAAGCAACTCAATATCTATTGCTAAATGTGTATATACAAGAAAATCGACTTTATACCTTAATATAAGATTGTGGAATTCTTCCAAATGCACTGCCGTTATGGCTTCATGTCAACTTCAGTAAGATGAAGAAGGTTAATTAACTTAAATGTGTGAAGCAAATGATTTGAAGTAACTCAATATTGATTCCAAAAAGTGTATACCTAAGAAAACTGACTTTCTACCTTGATATAAGATTGTGGAATTCTTCCAAATGCACTGCCGTTATGGCGTTATGTCTGCTTCAGTAAGATGAAGAAGGTAAGAGAACTTCAATATGTTAAACTAATGATTTGAAGCACCTCAATATCGATTGCTAAATGTGAATATATGTACAAGAAAATCGACTTTATACCTTAATATAGGATTGTGGAATTCTTCAAAATGCACTTCCGTTATGGCTATATATCTACTTCAGTAAGATTAAGACGGGAAGAGAACTTAAATATGTTAAACTAGTGATTCGAAGCAACTCAATATCGATTGCTAAATGTGAATATACAAGAAAATCGACTTTATGCCTTAAAATAGGATTGTGGAATTCTTCCTAATGTACTGCCGTTATGGCTTTATGTCCACTTCAGTAAGATGAAGAAGGTAAGTGAACTTAAATATGTGAGAATAATGATTCGAAGCAACTCAATGTCGATTGCTAAATGTGTATATACAAGAAAATCGCTTTATACCGTAAAATAGGATTGTGAAAGTCTTCCACATTCACTGCCGTTATGGCTTTATGTCCACTTCATTAAGATGAAGAAGGTAAGTGAACGTAAATATGTTAAACTAATGATTCGAAGCAACTCAATATCGATTGCTAAATGTGTATATACAAGAAAATCGACTTTATACCTTAATAGAAGATTGTGGAATTCTTCCAAATGCAAATGCCGTTATGGCTTTATGTCAACTTCAGTAAGATGAAGAATGTTATTTAACTCAAATCAGTGAAGTAGATGATTTGAAGTAACTCAATTTCGATTGCTTAATGTGAATATACAAGAAAATCGACTTTATACCTTAATATAAGACTGTGGAAATCTTCCAAATGCACTGCGGTTATGGCTTTATGTCTCATTCAGTAAGATGAAGAAGGTAAGTGAACTTAAATATGTTAAACTAATGATTCGAAGCAACTCAATATCGATTGCTAAATGTGAATATACAAGAAAATCGACTTTATACCTTAATATAGGATTATGGAATTCTTCCGAATGCACTGCCGTTATGGCCTTATGTCTCCTTCAGTAAGATGAAGGAGGTAAGTGAACTTCAATATGTCAAGCTAATGATTCGAAGCAACTCAATATCGATTGCTAAACGTGTGCATACAAGAAAATCGACTTTATACCTTAATATAAGATTGTGGAATTCTTCCAAATGCAATGCCGTTATGGCTTTATATCTCATTCAGTACGATGAAGAAGGTAAGTGAACTTAAATATGTTAAACTAATGATTCGAAGCAACTCAATATCGATTGCTAAATGTGAACATACAAGAAAATCGACTTTATGCCTTAATATAGGATTGTGGAATTCTTCTAAATGCACTGCCGTTATGGCTTTATATCTCTTTCAGTAAGATGAAGAAGGTAAGTGAACTTAAGTATGTTAAACTAATGTTTCGAAGCAACTCAATATCGATTGCTAAATGTGAACATACAAGAAAATCGATTTTATACCTAAATTTAAGATTGTGGAATTCTTCCAAATGCACTGCCGTTATGGCTTTATGTCAACTTCAGTAAGATGAGGAAGGTTAATTAACTTAAATATGTCAAACTAATGATTTGAAGCAACCCAATATCGATTGCTAAATGTGTATGTGCCAGAAAATCGATTTTATATCTAAATATAAGATTATGGAATTCTTCCAAATGCACTGCCGTTATGGCTTTATGTCAACTTCAGTAAGATGGAGAATGTTATTTAACTTAAATAAGTGAAGTAAATGATTTAAAGTAACTCAATATCGATTGCTTAATGTGAATATACAAGAAAATCGACTTTATACCTTAACATAAGACTGTGGAGTTCTTCCAAATGCACTGCGGTTATGGCTTTATGTCTCATTCAGTAAGATAAAGAAGGTAAGTGAACTTAAATATGTTAAACTAATGATTCGAAGCAACTCAATATCGATTGCTAAATGTGTATAT
>NW_024395461.1:0-15741 GCF_016617805.1 Bactrocera tryoni | reverse complement strand
GTTATTGGAGTTGTCATAGAGTTGTCCTGTAGCAATAGCGACAATGTATTTGGAACAACTTAGCAATCCAAAATTAATGTGTAGAATAGATTTTTGATACATACACATTAAGCAATCGATATCAAGTTGCGTAAAAATATGAACTTTACATATTTATGCTAACTAGCCGTTTTGATGTTATTGGAGTTGTCACAGAGTTGTCCTATAGCAATAACGAAAGGTTTTTGGAACAATTTAACAATCCTAAATTAAAGTGTAAAATTGATTTTTTTGTACATACACATTATGCAATCGATATCAGGTTGCGTAAAAATATGAACTTTACATATTTATGCTATTTAGCCGTTTTGATGTTATTGGAGCTTTCGTAGAGTTGTATAAGATTAAGGTGTAGAATTGATTTTTTGGTACATAAACAATATGCAATCGATATCAGGTAGCGTAAAAATATGAACTTTACATATTTACGCTAACTCGCCGTTATGATGTTATTGGAGTTGTCATAGAGTTGTTCTGTAGCAATAGCGACAGTGTATTTGGAACGATTTAACATTCCCAAATTGAGGTGTAGAATTGATTTTTTGGTACATACACATTATGCAATCGATATCAGATTGCGTAAAAATATGAACTTTACATATTTATGCCAACTAGCCGTTTTGATGTTATTGGAGTTGTTATAGAGTTGTCGTATAGCCATAGCGACAGTGTATTTGGAAAAATTTAATAATCCTAAATTAAGGTGTAGAATTGATTTTTTGGTACATAAACATTATGCAATCGATATCAGGTTGCGTAAATTATGAACTTTACATATTTATGCTAACTAGCCGTTTTGATGTTATTGGAGTTCTCATGGAGTTGTCGTATAGCCATAGCGACAGTGTATTTGGCTCAATTTCACAATCTTATATTAAGGTGTAGAATCGATTTTTTAGTACATACAGATTAAGCAATCGATATCAAGATGCGTAAAGATATGAACTTTACATATTTATGCTATTTAGCCATTTTGATGTTATTGGAGTTGTCATAGAGTGGTCCTATAGCAATAGCGACAGTGTATTTGTAACAACTTAACAATCCTAAATTAAGATTTAGAACTGATTTTTTGGTACATACACATTATGCACTCGATATCAGGTTACGTAGAAATACGAACTTTACATATTTATGCTAACTAGCCGTTTTATTGTTATTGGAGTTGTCATAGAGTTGTCCTATAGCAATAGCCAGTGTATATGGAACAACTTCACAAGCTTATATTAAGGTGTAGAATCGATTTTTGATACATACACATTAAGCAATCGATATCAAGTTGCGTAAAAATATGAACTTTACATATTTATGCTAACTAGCCGTTTTGGTGTTATTGGAGTTGTCATAGAGTTGTCGTATAGCAGTAACGACAGTATATTTGGAGCAATTTAACAATCCTAAATTTAGGTGTAGGATTGATTTTTTGGTACATACACATTATGCAATCGATATCAGGTTGCGTCAAAATATGAACTTTACATATTTTTGCTAACTCGCCGTTTTGATGTTATTGGAGTTGTCATAGAGTTCTCCTATAGCAATAGCGACAGTGTATTTGGAACAATTTAACAATCCTAAATTAAGGTGTAGAATTGATTTTTTGGTACATACACATTATGCAATCGATATCAGGTTGCGTAAAAATATGAACTTTACATATTTATGCTATTTAGCCATTTTGATGTTATTGGAGCTTTCATAGAGTTGTCGTATAGCCATAACGATAGTGTCTTTGGAGCATTTTCACAATCTTAAGTTAAGGTGTAGAATCGATTTTTTGGAACATACATATTATGCAATCGATATCAAGATGCGTAAAAATATGAACTTTACATATTTATGCAAATTAGCCGTTTTGATTTTATTGGAGTTGTCATAGAGTTGTTCTAAAGCTATAGCGACAGTGTATTTGGAACAATTTTACAATCTTAAACTAAGATGTAAAATTGATTTTCTGGTACATACATATTATGCAATCGATACCAAGATGCGTAAAAATATGAACTTTACATATTTATGCTAACTAGCCGTTTTGATGTTATGGGAGTTGTCATTAGGTTGTCCTATAGCAATAGCGACAGTTTATTTGTAACAATTTAATAATCCTAAATTAAGGTGTAGAATTGATTTTTTGGTACATACACATTATGCAATCGACATCAGGTTGCGTAAAAATATAAACTTTACATATTTATGCTATTTAGCCGTTTTGATGCTATTGGAGCTTTAATAGAGTTGTCCTTTAGCCATAGCGACAGTGTATTTGGAGCAAATTCACAATCTTATATTAAGGTGTAGAATCGATTTTTTCGTACTTACACATTATGCAATCGATATCAGGTTGCGTAAAAATATAAACTTTACATATTTATGCTATTTACCCGTTTTGATGCTATTGGAGCTTTAATAGAGTTGTCGTATAGCCATAACGATAGTGTCTTTGGAGCATTTTCACAATCTTATGTTAAGGTGTAGAATCGATTTTTTGATACATACACATTAAGCAATCGATATCAAGTTGCGCAAAAGTATTAACTTTACATATTTATGCTAATTACCCGTTTTGATGTTATTGGAGTTGTGATAGAGTTATCGCATAGCCATAGCGACAGTGTATTTGGAGCAATCTCACAGTCTTATATTAAAGTGTAGAATAGATTTTTTGATACATACACATTAAGTAATCGATATCAAGTTCATAAAAATATGAACTTTACATATTTTTGCTAATTCGTTTTGATGTTATTGGAGTTGTCATAGAGTTGTCCTATAGCAATAGCGACAGTGTATTTGGGACAATTTAACAATCCTTTATTAAGGTTTAGAATTGATTTTTTGGTACATACACATTATGCAATCGATATCAGGTAGCGTAAAAATATGAACTTTACATATTTATGCTATTTAGCCGTTTTGATGTTATTGGAGCTTTCGTAGAGTTGTATAAGATTAAGGTGTAGAATTGATTTTTTGGTACATAAACAATATGCAATCGATATCAGGTAGCGTAAAAATATGAACTTTACATATTTACGCTAACTCGCCGTTATGATGTTATTGGAGTTGTCATAGAGTTGTTCTGTAGCAATAGCGACAGTGTATTTGGAACGATTTAACATTCCCAAATTGAGGTGTAGAATTGATTTTTTGGTACATACACATTATGCAATCGATATCAGATTGCGTAAAAATATGAACTTTACATATTTATGCCAACTAGCCGTTTTGATGTTATTGGAGTTGTTATAGAGTTGTCGTATAGCCATAGCGACAGTGTATTTGGAAAAATTTAATAATCCTAAATTAAGGAGTAGAATTGATTTTTTGGTACATAAAAATTATGCAATCGATATCAGGTTGCGTAAATTATGAACTTTACATATTTATGCTAACTAGCCGTTTTGATGTTATTGGAGTTCTCATGGAGTTGTCGTATAGCCATAGCGACAGTGTATTTGGCTCAATTTCACAATCTTATATTAAGGTGTAGAATCGATTTTTTAGTACATACAGATTAAGCAATCGATATCAAGATGCGTAAAGATATGAACTTTACATATTTATGCTATTTAGCCATTTTGATGTTATTGGAGTTGTCATAGAGTGGTCCTATAGCAATAGCGACAGTGTATTTGTAACAACTTAACAATCCTAAATTAAGATTTAGAACTGATTTTTTGGTACATACACATTATGCACTCGATATCAGGTTACGTAGAAATACGAACTTTACATATTTATGCTAACTAGCCGTTTTATTGTTATTGGAGTTGTCATAGAGTTGTCCTATAGCAATAGCCAGTGTATATGGAACAACTTCACAAGCTTATATTAAGGTGTAGAATCGATTTTTGATACATACACATTAAGCAATCGATATCAAGTTGCGTAAAAATATGAACTTTACATATTTATGCTAACTAGCCGTTTTGGTGTTATTGGAGTTGTCATAGAGTTGTCGTATAGCAGTAACGACAGTATATTTGGAGCAATTTAACAATCCTAAATTTAGGTGTAGGATTGATTTTTTGGTACATACACATTATGCAATCGATATCAGGTTGCGTCAAAATATGAACTTTACATATTTTTGCTAACTCGCCGTTTTGATGTTATTGGAGTTGTCATAGAGTTCTCCTATAGCAATAGCGACAGTGTATTTGGAACAATTTAACAATTCTAAATTAAGGTGTAGAATTGATTTTTTGGTACATACACATTATGCAATCGATATCAGGTTGCGTAAAAATATGAACTTTACATATTTATGCTATTTAGCCATTTTGATGTTATTGGAGCTTTCATAGAGTTGTCGTATAGCCATAACGATAGTGTATTTGGAGCAATTTCACAATCTTATATTAAGGTGTAGAACCGGTTTTTTGATACATACACATTAAGCAATCGATATCAAGTTGCGTAAAAATATGAACTTTACATATTTATGCTAACTCGCCGTTTTGATGTTATTGGAGCTGTCATAGAGTTGTTCTATAGCTATAGCGACAGTGTATTTGGAACAATTTTACAATCTTAAACTAAGATGTAAAATTGATTTTCTGGTACATACATATTATGCAATCGATACCAAGATGCGTAAAAATATGAACTTTACATATTTATGCTAACTAGCCGTTTTGATGTTATGGGAGTTGTCATTAGGTTGTCCTATAGCAATAGCGACAGTTTATTTGTAACAATTTAATAATCCTAAATTAAGGTGTAGGATTGATTTTTTGGTACATACACATTATGCAATTGACATCAGGTTGCGTAAAAATATAAACTTTACATATTTATGCTATTTAGCCGTTTTGATGCTATTGGAGCTTTAATAGAGTTGTCGTATAGCCATAACGATAGTGTCTTTGGAGCATTTTCACAATCTTATGTTAAGGTGTAGAATCGATTTTTTGATACATACACATTATGCAATCGATATCAGGTTGCGTAAAAATATAAACTTTACATATTAATGCTATTTAGCCGTTTTGATGCTATTGGAGCTTTAATAGAGTTGTCGTATAGCCATAACGATAGTGTCTTTGGAGCATTTTCACAATCTTAAGTTAAGGTGTAGAATCGATTTTTTGGAACATACATATTATGCAATCGATATCAAGATGCGTAAAAATATGAACTTTACATATTTATGCAGATTAGCCGTTTTGATTTTATTGGAGTTGTCATAGAGTTGTTCTATAGCTATAGCGACAGTGTATTTGGAACAATTTTACAATCTTAAACTAAGATGTAAAATTGATTTTCTGGCACATAAATTTTATGCAATCGATACCAAGATGCGTAAAAATATGAACTTTACATATTTATGCTAACTAGCCGTTTTGATGTTATTGGAGTTGTCATTGGGTTGTCCTATAGCAATAGCGACAGTTTATTTGTAACAATTTAATAATCCTAAATTAAGGTGTAGAATTGATTTTTTGGTACATACACATTATGCAATCGACATCAGGTTGCGTAAAAATATAAACTTTACATATTTATGCTATTTAGCCCTTTTGATGCTATTGGAGCTTTAATAGAGTTGTCCTTTAGCCATAGCGACAGTGTATTTGGAGCAAATTCACAATCTTATATTAAGGTGTAGAATCGATTTTTTCGTACTTACACATTATGCAATCGATATCAGGTTGCGTAAAAATATAAACTTTACATATTTATGCTATTTAGCCGTTTTGATGCTATTGGAGCTTTAATAGAGTTGTCGTATAGCCATAACGATAGTGTCTTTGGAGCATTTTCACAATCTTATGTTAAGGTGTAGAATCGATTTTTTGATACATACACATTAAGCAATCGATATCAAGTTGCGCAAAAGTATTAACTTTACATATTTATGCTAATTACCCGTTTTGATGTTATTGGAGTTGTGATAGAGTTATCGCATAGCCATAGCGACAGTGTATTTGGAGCAATCTCACAGTCTTATATTAAAGTGTAGAATAGATTTTTTGATACATACACATTAAGTAATCGATATTAAGTTCATAAAAATATGAACTTTACATATTTTTGCTAATTCGTTTTGATGTTATTGGAGTTGTCATAGAGTTGTCCTATAGCAATAGCGACAGTGTATTTGGGACAATTTAACAATCCTTTATTAAGGTTTAGAATTGATTTTTTGGTACATACACATTATGCAATCGATATCAGGTAGCGTAAAAATATGAACTTTACATATTTATGCTATTTAGCCGTTTTGATGTTATTGGAGCTTTCGTAGAGTTGTATAAGATTAAGGTGTAGAATTGATTTTTTGGTACATACAAAATATGCAATCGATATCAGGTAGCGTAAAAATATGAACTTTACATATTTATGCTAACTAGCCGTGTTGATGTTATTGGAGTTGTCATAGAGTTCCTATAGCAATAGCGCCAGTGTATTTGGAACAATTTAAAAATCCCAAATTGAGGTGTAGAATTGATTTTTTGGTACATACACATTATGCAATCGATATCAGATTGCGTAAAAATATGAACTTTACTTATTTATGCCAACTAGCCGTTTTGATGTTATTGGAGTTGTCATGGAGTTGTCGTATAGCCATAGCGACAGTGTATTTGGAACAATTTCATAATCTTAAACTAAGGTGTAGGATCGATTTTTTAGTACATACACATTAATCAACCGATATCAAGATGCGTAAAAATGTGAAATTTACTACATATTTCTGTTAATTAGCCGTTTTGATGTTATTGGAGTTCTCATGAAGTTGTCGTATAGCCATAGCGACAGTGTATTTGGCTCAATTTCACAATCTTATATTAAGGTGTAGAATCGATTTTTTAGTACATACATATTAAGCAATCGATATCAAGATGCGTAAAAATATGAACTTTACATATAATAATTACTCGTTTTGATGTTATTGGAGTTGTCATAGAGTGGTCCTATAGCAATAGCGACAGTGTATTTGGAACAACTTAACAGTCCTAAATTAAGATGTAGAACTGATTTTTTGGTACATACACATTATGCACTCGATATCAGGTTGCGTAGAAATACGAACTTTACATATTTATGCTAACTAGCCGTTTTGTTGTTATTGGAGTTGTCATAGAGTTGTCCTATAGCAATAGCCAGTGTATATGGAACAACGTCACAAGCTTATATTAAGGTGTAGAATCGATTTTTGGTACATACACATTTCGCAATCGATATCAAGTTGCGTAAAAATATGAACTTTACATATTTATGCTAACTAGCCGTTTTGGTGTTATTGGAGTTGTCATAGAGTTGTCGTATAGCAGTAACGACAGTATATTTGGAGCAATTTAACAATCCTAAATTTAGGTGTAGGATTGATTTTTTGGTACATACACATTATGCAATCGATATAAGGTTGCGTCAAAATATGAACTTTACATATTTAAGCTAACTAGCCGTTTCGATGTTATTGGAGTTGTCATAGAGTTGTCGTATAGCCATAACGACAGTATATTTGGAGCAATTTAACAATCCTAAATTAAGGTGTAGAATTGATTTTTTAATACACACACATTATGCAATCGATATCAGGTTGCATAAAAATATGAACTTTACATATTTATGCTATTTAGCCGTTTTGATGTTATAGGAGTTGTCATAGAGTTGTCCTATAGCAATAGCGACAGTGTATTTGGGACAACTTAACAGTCCTAAATTAAGATTTAGAACTGATTTTTTGGTACATACACATTATGCGCTCGATATCAGGTTGCGTAGAAATACGAACTTTACATATTTATGCTAACTAGCCGTTTTGTTGTTATTGGAGTTGTCATAGAGTTGTCCTATAGCAATAGCCAGTGTATATGGAACAACTTCACAAGCTTATATTAAGGTGTAGAATCGATTTTTGATACATACACATTAAGCAATCGATATCAAGTTGCGTAAAAATGTGAACTTTACATATTTTTGCTAACTAGCCGTTTTGGTGTTATTGGAGTTGTCATAGAATTGTCCTATAGCATTAGCGACAATGTTTTTGGAACAATTTTGCAATGCTAGATTAAGGTGTAGATTTGATTTTTTGGTACATACACAATATGCAATCGATATCAGGTAGCGTAAAAATATGAACTTTACATATTTTTGCTATTTAGCCGTTTTGATGTTATTGTAGCTTTCATAGAGTTGTCCTACAGCAATAGCGACAGTGTATATGGAACAATTTAACAATCCTGAATTAAGGTGTTGAATTGATTTTTTGGTACATACACATTGTGAGATCGATATCAAGATGCGTAAAAATATGAACTTTACATATTTATGCTAACTAGCCGTTTTGATGTTATTGGAGCTTTCATAGAGTTGTCGTATAGCCATAACGACAGTGTCTTTGCAGCAATTTCACAATCTTATATTAAGCTGTAGAACCGATTTTTTAGTACATTTACATTAAGGAATCGATATCAAGTTGCGTAAAAATATGAACTTTACATATTTCTGTTAATTAGCCGTTTTGATGTTATTGGAGTTGTCATGGAGTTGTCCTATAGCAATAGCGAAAGAGTATTTGGAACAATTTAACAATCCTAAATTAAGGTGTAGAATTGATTTTTTAGTACATACATACACATTAAGCAATCGATATCAAGATGCGTAAAAATAGCAACTTTACATATTACTGTTAATAAGCCGTTTTGATGTTATTGAAGGTTTCATAGAGTTGTCGCATAGCCATAACGACAGTGTCTTTGGGACAATTTACAATCTTATATTAAGGTGCAAAATCGATTTTTTGATACATATACAATATGCAATCGATATCAAGATGCGTCAAAATATGAACTTAACATATTTTTGCTAACTCGCCGTTTTGATGTTATTGGAGTTGTCATAGAGTTCTCCTATAGCAATAGCGACAGTGTATTTGGAACAATTTAACAATCCTAAATTAAGGTGTAGAATTGATTTTTTGGTACATACACATTATGCAATCGATATCAGGTCGCGTAAAAATATTAACTTTACATATTTATGCTTTTTAACCGTTTTGATATTATTGGAGCTTTCATAGAGTTGTCGTATAGCCATAGCGACAGTGTATTTGGAGCAATCTCACAGTCTTATATTAAGGTGTAGAATAGATTTTTTGATACATACACATTAAGTAATCAAAATATAGTTCATAAAAATATGAACTTTACATATTTATGCTATTTAGCCATTTTGATGTTATTGGAGTTGTCATAGAGTTGTCCTATAGCAATAGCGACAGTGTATTTGGAACAATTTAGCAATCCTAAATTAAGGAGTAGAATTGATTTTTGTACATACTCATTATTCAATCGATATCAAGTTGCGTAAAAATATGAACTTTACATATTTATGCTATTTAGCCGTTTTGATGTTATTGGAGCTTTCATAGAGTTGTCGTATAGCCATAACGACAGTGCTTTTGGAGCAATTTCACAAACTTAAGCTAAGCTATTTTTTGATATATGCACAATAAGCAATCGATATCAAGTTGCCTAAAAATATGAACTTTACATATTTATGCTAACTCGCCGTTTTGATGTTATTGGAGTTGTCATAGAGTTCTCCTATAGCAATAGCGACAGTGTATTTGGAACAATTTAACAATCCTAAATTAAGGTGTAGAATTGATTTTTTGGTACATACACATTATGCAATCGATATCAGGTCGCGTAAAAATATTAACTTTACATATTTATGCTTTTTAACCGTTTTGATATTATTGGAGCTTTCATAGAGTTGTCGTATAGCCATAGCGACAGTGTATTTGGAGCAATCTCACAGTCTTATATTAAGGTGTAGAATAGATTTTTTGATACATACACATTAAGTAATCAAAATATAGTTCATAAAAATATGAACTTTACATATTTATGCTATTTAGCCATTTTGATGTTATTGGAGTTGTCATAGAGTTGTCCTATAGCAATAGCGACAGTGTATTTGGAACAATTTAGCAATCCTAAATTAAGGAGTAGAATTGATTTTTGTACATACTCATTATTCAATCGATATCAAGTTGCGTAAAAATATGAACTTTACATATTTATGCTATTTAGCCGTTTTGATGTTATTGGAGCTTTCATAGAGTTGTCGTAAAGCCATAACGACAGTGTATCTGGAGCAATTTCACAATCTCATATTAAGGTGTAGAACCGATTTTTAGTACATACACAATAAGCAATCGATATCAAGTGGCGTAAAAATATGAACTTTACATATTGATGCTAACTAGCTGTTTTGATGTTATTGGAGTGGTCATAGAGTAGTCCTACAGCAATAGCGACAGTGTATATGGAACAACTTCAAAAGCTTATATTAAGGTGTAGAATCGAAAATTTATACATACATATTAAGCAATCGCTATCAAGTTTCGTAAAAATATGAACTTTACATATTTATGCTAACTAGCCGTTTTGATGTTATTGGAGTTGTCATAGAGTTGTCGTATAGCCATAGCGACAGTGTATTTGGAGCAATGTCATAATCTTATATTAAGGTGTAGAATCGATTTTTTGGTGCATACACATTAAGCAATCGATATCAAGATGCGTAAAAATATGAACTTTACATTTTTCTGTTAATTAGCCGTTTTGATGTTATTGGGGTTGTCATGGAGTTGTCGTATAGCCATAGCGACAGTGCATTTGGATCAATTTCACAATCTTATATTAAGGTGTATATTTGATTTTTTGGTACATACACATTATGCAATCGATATCAAGTTGCGTAAAAATATGAACTTTACATATTTATGCTAACTAGCCGTTTTGATGTTATTGGAGTTGTCATAGAGTTGTCCTATAGCCATAACGACAGTGTCTTTGGAGCAATTTAACAATCTTAAGTTACGGTGTAGAATCGATTTTTTGATACATACACATTATGCAATCGATATCAAGTTGCGTAAAAATATGAACTTTACATATTTATGCTAACTAGCCGTTTTGATGTTATTGGAGCTTTTATATAGTTGTCGTATAGCCATAACGACAGTGTCTTTGGAGCAATTTCACAATACTATATTAAGGTGTAGAATCGATTTTTTTATACATACACATTATGCAATCGATATCAAAATGCGTAAAAATATGAACTTTACATATTTTTGCTAATTACCCGTTTTGATGTTATTGGAGTAGTCATGGAGTTGTCGTATAGCCATAGCGACAGTATATTTGGAGCAATTTCACAATCTTAAGTTACGGTGTAGAATCGATTTTTTGATACATACACATTAAGCAATCGTTATCAAGTTGCTTTAAAATATGAATTTTACATATTTATGCTAACTAGCCGTTTTGATGTTATTAGAGCTTTCATAGAGTTGTCCTATAGCAATAGCGACAGTGTATTTGGAACAATTTAACAATCCTTAATTAAGGTGTAGAATTGATTTTTTGGTACATACACATTATGCAATCTTTATCAAGTTGCGTAAAAATATGAACTTCACATATTTATGCTAACTAGCCGTTTTGATGTTATTGGAGCTTTCATAGAGTTGTCGTAAAGCCATAACGACAGTGTATCTCTTGCAATTTCATAATCTCATATTAAGGTGTAGAACCGATTTTTAGTACATACACAATAAGCAATCGATATCAAGTGGCGTAAAAATATGAACTTTACATATTGATGCTAATTAGCTGTTTTGATGTTATTGGAGTGGTCATAGAGTTGTCCTACAGCAATAGCGACAGTGTATATGGAACAACTTCAAAAGCTTATACTAAGGTGTAGAATCGAAAATTTATACATACATATTAAGCAACCGATATCAAGTTTCGTAAAAATATGAACTTTACATATTTATGCTAACTAGCTGTTTTGATGTTATTGGAGTTGTCATAGAGATGTCGTATAGCCATAACGACAGTATCTTTGGAGCAATTTCACAATCTTATATTAAGGTGTAGAATCGATTTTTTGGTACATACACATTAAGCAATCGATATCAAGATGCGTAAAAATATGAACTTTACATATTTTTGCTAATTACCCGTTTTGATGTTATTGGAGTAGTCATGGAGTTGTCGTATAGCCATAGCGACAGTATATTTGGAGCGATTTCACAATCTTAAGTTACGGTGTAGAATCGATTTTTTGATACATACACATTAAGCAATCGTTATCAAGTTGCTTTAAAATATGAATTTTACATATTTATGCTAACTAGCCGTTTTGCTGTTATTGGAGCTTTCATAGAGTTGTCCTATAGCAATAGCGACAGTGTATTTGGAACAATTTAACAATCCTAAATTAAGGTGTAGAATTGATTTTTTGAAACATACACATTATGCAATCTTTATCAAGTTGCGTAAAAATATGAACTTTACATATTTCTGTTAATTAGCCGTTTTGATGTTATTGGAGTAGTCGTGGAGTTGTCGTATAGCAATAACGACAGTGTATTTAGAACAATTTAACAATCCTGAATTAGGGTGTATATTTGAGTTTTTGGTACATACACATTATGCAATCGATATCAAGTTGCGTAAAAATATGAACTTTACATATTTATGCTAACTAGCCGTTTTGATGTTATTGGAGCTTTCATAGATTTGGGTACATACACATTAAGCAATCGATATCAAAATGCGTAAAAATATGAACTTCACATATTTCTGTTAATTAGCCGTTTTGATGTTATTGGAACTTTTATATAGTTGTCGTATAGCCATAACGACAGTGCCTTTGGAGCAATTTCACAATATTATATTAAGGTGTAGAATCGATTTTTTGATACATACACATTAAGCAATCGATATCAAGTGGCGTAAAAATATGAACTTTACATATTGATGCTAACTAGCTGTTTTGATGTTATTGGAGTGGTCATAGAGTTGTCCTACAGCAATAGCGACAGTGTATATGGAACAACTTCAAAAGCTTATACTAAGGTGTATAATCGAAAATTTATACATACATATTAAGCAATCGATATCAAGTTTCGTAAAAATATGAACTTTACATATTTATGCTAACTAGCCGTTTTGATGTTATTGGAGTTGTCATAGAGTTGTCGTATAGCCATAGCGACAGTGTATTTGGAGCAATGTCATAATCTTATATTAAGGTGTAGAATCGATTTTTTAGTACATACACATTAAGCAATCGATATCAAGATGCGTAAAATATGAACTTTACATATTTTTGTTAATTAGCCGTTTTGATGTTATTGGAGTCGTCATGGAGTTGTCGTATAGCCATAGCGACAGTGTATTTGGATCAATTTCACAATCTTATATTAAGGTGTAGAATCGATTTTTTGGTACATACACATTAAGCAATCATTACCAAGTTGCGTAAAAATATGAACTTTACATATTTATGCTGACTAGCCGTTTTGATGTTATTGGAACTTTCATAGAGTTGTCGTATAGCCATAACGACAGTGTATTTGGAGCAATTTCACAATCTCATATTAAGGTGTTGAACCGATTTTTGGTACATACACAATAACCAATCGATATCAAGTTGCGTAAAAATATGAACTTTACATATTTATGCTAACCAGCCGTTTTGATGTTATTGGAGTTGTCATAGAGTTGTCGTATAGCCATAGCGACAGTGTATTTGGAGCAATGTCATAATCTTATATTAAAGTGTAGAATCGATTTTTTAGTACATACACATTAAGCATTCGATAACAAGATGCGTAAAAATATGAACTTTACATATTTCTGTTAATTAGCCGTTTTGATGTTATTGGAGTTGTCATGGAGTTGTCGTATAACCATAGCGACAGTGTATTTGGATAAATTTCACAATCTTATATTAAGGTGTAGAATCGATTTTTTGGTACATACACATTAAGGAATCGATATCAAGTTGCGTAAAAATATGAACTTTACATATTTATGCTAACTAGCCGTTTTGATGTTATTGGAGCTTTCATAGAGTTGTCGTATAGCCATAACGACAGTGTCTTTGGAACAATTTAACAATCTTAGATTAAGGTGTAGAAATGATTTTTTGGTATATACACATTATGCAATCGATATCAAGTTGCGTAAAAATATGAACTTTACATATTTATGCTAACTAGCCGTTTTGATGTTATTGGAGCTTTCATAGAGTTGTCCTATAGCCATAGCGACAAGGTATTTGGAACAATTATGCAATCTTAGATTAAGGTGTAGAATTGATTTTTTGGTACATACATAATATGCAATCGATATCAGGTAGCGTAAAAATATGAATTTTACATATTTTTGCTAATTACCCGTGTTGATGTTATTGGAGTTGTCATAGAGTTGTCCTATAGCAATAGCGACAGTGTATTTGGGACAATTTAACAATCCTAAATTAAGGTGTAGAATCGATTTTTTGATACATACACATTAAGGAATCGATATCAAGTTGCGTAAAAATATGAACTTTACATATTTATGCTAACTAGCCGTTTTGATGTTATTGGAGTGGTCATAGAGTTGTCCTACAGCAATAGCGACAGTGTATTATGGAACAACTTCAAAAGCTTATACTAAGGTGTAGAATCGAAAATTTATACATACATATTAAGCAATCGATATCAAGATGCGTAAAAATATGAACTTAACATATTTTTGCTAATTACCCATGTTGATGTTATTGGAGTTGTCATAGAGTTGTCCTGTAGCAATAGCGACAGTGTATTTGGATCAATTTCACAATCTTATATTAAGGTGTATATTTGATTTTTTGGTACATACACATTATGCGATCGATATCAAGTTGCGTAAAAATATGAACTTTACATATTTATGCTAACTAGCCGTTTTGATGTTATTGGAGCTTTCATAGAGTTGTCGTTAAGCCATAACGACAGTGTATCTGGAGCAATTTCACAATCTCATATTAAGGTGTAGAACCGATTTTTAGTACATACACAATAAGCAATCGATATCAAGTGGCGTAAAAATATGAACTTTACATATTGATGCTAACTAGCTGTTTTGATGTTATTGGAGTGGTCATAGAGTAGTCCTACAGCAATAGCGACAGTGTATATGGAACAACTTCAAAAGCTTATATTAAGGTGTAGAATCGAAAATTTATACATACATATTAAGAAATCGATATCAAGTTTCGTAAAAATATGAACTTTACATATTTATGCTAACTAGCCGTTTTGATGTTATTGGAGTTGTCATAGAGTTGTCGTATAGCAATAGCGACAGTGTATTTGGAGCAATGTCATAATCTTATATTAAGGTGTGAATCGATTTTTTAAAACATACACATTAAGCAATCGATATGGGGTTGCGTAAAAATATGAACTTTACATATTTCTGTTAATTAGCCGTTTTGATGTTATTGGGGTTGTCATGGAGTTGTCGTATAGCCATAGCGACAGTGTATTTGGATCAATTTCACAATCTTATATTAAGGTGTATATTTGATTTTTTGGTACATACACATTATGCAATCGATACCAAGTTGCGTAAAAATATGAACTTTACATATTTATGCTAACTAGCTGTTTTGATGTTATTGGAGTTGTCATAGAGTTGTCCCATAGCCATAACGACAGTGTCTTTGGAGCAATTTCACAATCTTAAGTTACGGTGTAGAACCGATTTTTTAGTACATACACATAAAGCAATCGATATCAAGTTGCGTAAGAATATGAACTTTATATATTTCTGTTAATTAACCGTTTTGATGTTATTGGAGTTGTCATAGAGTTGTCCTATAGCCATAACGACAGTGTATTTGGATCAA
>NW_024395460.1:0-7106 GCF_016617805.1 Bactrocera tryoni | reverse complement strand
GTTTACGAAGTTGAAACAAACATGTGATTTTTCTCAAAACACTACATTTGTTCGCCAGGCTCCTGGTAGGAATAGAAAACAAGTTGAGGGCTTTTCTAAAACTCTTTAAATTATCTAAACGATACTATTCATATGACCCACCTATGTCGAATACTTTAGCCGCTAGAGCGTTTGGAAAGTTGAAACAAACATGCGCTTTTTCTCAAAACACTACATTTGTTTGCCAGACTCCTGGTAGGAACAGAAAATAGGTTGAGGGCTTTTCTAAAAGCTCCTTAAATTATCCAACCGATGCTCTTTATTTGACCCACCTCCGTCGAACACTTTAGCCGCTAGAGCGTTTGCAAAGTTGAAACAAACATGCGATTTTTCTCAAAACACTACATTTGTTTGTGAACACTATTGCCAGGTTCCTGGTAAGAATAGAAAATAGGTTGAGGGCTTTTCTAAACGCTCCTGAAATTATCCAACCGATGCTTCTTATTTGACCCACCTACGTCGAATACTTTAGCCGCTAGAGCGTTTGCAAAGTTGAAACAAACATGTGAAATTTCTCAAAACACTACATTTGTTCGTGAACACTATTGCCTGGCTCCTGGTAGGAAAAGAAAATAGGTTGAGGGCTTTTCTAAAAGCACCTTAAATTATCTAACCGATACTATTTATATGACCCACCTATGTCAAATACTTTAGCCGCTAGAGCGTTTGCAAAGTTGAAACAAACATGTGATTTTTATCAAAACACTACATTTGTTTGTGACCTTTATTGCCACGCTCGTGGTAGGGATAGAAAATAAGTTGAGGGCGTTTCTAAAAGCTCCTTAAACTATCCAGCCTATGCTCTTTATCTGACCCACCTACGTCGAATACTTTAGCCGCTAGAGCGTTTACAAAGTTGAAACAAACATGCGATTTTTCTCAAAACACTATATTTGTTTGCCAGGCTCCTGGTAGGAATAGAAAATAAGTTCAGCGCTTTTTTAAAAGCTCTTTGAATTATCTAACCGATGCTATTTATTTGACCCACCTACGTCGAACACTTTAGCCGCTAGAGCGTTTACAAAGTTGAAACAAACATGTGATTTTTCTCAAAACACTACATTTGTTTGTGAACACTATTGCCACGCTCTTGGTAGGGATGGAAAATAGGTTAAGGGCTTTACCAAAAGTTCCTTAAATTATCTAACCGACGCTATTTATATCACCCACCAACGCCGGTAGAGCGTTTCAAAATTGAAACAAACATGTGATTTTTCTTAAAACACTACATTTTTTTGTGAACACTATTGCCACGCTGCAGGTAGGAAGAGAAAACAGGTTGAGGACTTTTCTCAAAGATCCTTAAATTACCTAACCGATGCTATTTATTTGACCCACATACGTCGAATACTTTAGCCGCTAGGGCGATTACAATGTTGAAAGAAACATGCGATTTTGCTCAAAACACTACATTTTTTTGTGAACACTATTGTCAGGCTCCTAATAGGAATAGAAAATAGGTTGAGGGCTTTTCTAAAAGATCCCCAAATTATCTAACCGACGCTATTTATATCATTCACCAACGCCGCTAAAGCGTTTCAAAATTGAAACAAACATGTGATTTTTCTTAAAACACTACATTTTTTTGTGAACACTATTGCCACGCTGCAGGTAGGAAGAGAAAACAGGTTGAGGACTTTTCTCAAAGATCCTTAAATTACCTAACCGATGCTATTTATTTGACCCACCTACGTCGAATACTTTAGCCGCTAGAGCGTTTACAAAGTTGAAACAAACATGTAATTTTTCTCAAAACACTACATTTTTTTGTGAACACTATTGTCAGGCTCCTGGTAGGAAAAGAAAATAGGTTGAGGGCTTTTCCAAAAGATCCTTAAATTATCTAACCGATGCTCTTTAACTTACTCGCCTGCGTCGAATACTTTAGCCGCTAGAGCGTTTACAAAGTTGAAACAAACATGTGATTTTTCTCTAAACACTACATTTGTTTGCCAGGTTTTTGGTAGGAATAGGAAAAAGGTTGAAGGCTTTTCTAAAAAGCTCCTTAAATTATCCAACCGATGCTATTTATTTGACTCACCTACGTCGAATACTTCAGCCGCTAGAGCGTTTACAAAGTTGAAACAAACATGTGATTTTTCTCAAAACACTACATTTGTTTGCCAGACTCCTGGTAGGAATAGAAAATAGGTTGAGGGCTTTTCTAAAAGCTCCTTAAATTATCCAACCGATGCTCTTTATTTGACCTACCTACGTCGAATACTTCAGCCGCTAGAGCGTTTACAAAGTTGAAACAAACTTGCGATTTTTCTCAAAACACTACATTTGTTTGCCAGGCTCCTGGTAGGAATAGAAAACAGGTTGAGGGCTTTTCTAAAAGCTCCCTAAATTATCCAACCGATGCTATTTATTTGATCAACCTACGTCGAGTACTTCAGCAGCTAGAGCGTTTACAAAGTTGAAACAAACATGCGATTTTTCTCAAAACACTACATTTGTTTGCCAGGCTTCTGTTAAGAATAGAAAATATGTTGAGGGCGTTTTTAAAAGCTCTTTAAATTATCTAACCGATGCTCTCTATTTGACCCACCTACGTCGAACACTTTAGCCGCTAGAGCGTTTACAAAGTTGAAACAAACATGCGATTTTTCTCAAAACACTACATTTGTTTTCCAGGCTCCTGGTAGGCATAGAAAATAGGTTGAGGGCTTTTCTAAAAGCTCCTTAAATTATCCAACCGACGCTTCTTATTTGACCCACCTACGTCGAATACTTTAGCCGCTAGAGCGTTTACGAAGTTGAAACAAACATGTGATTTTTATCAAAACACTACATTTGTTCGCCAGGCTCCTGGTAGGAATAGAAAACAAGTTGAGGGCTTTTCTAAAACTCTTTAAATTATCTAAACGATACTATTCATATGACCCACCTATGTCGAATACTTTAGCCGCTAGAGCGTTTGGAAAGTTGAAACAAACATGCGATTTTTCTCAAAACACTACATTTGTTTGCCAGACTCCTGGTAGAAATAGAAAATAGGTTGAGGGCTTTCCTGAAAGCTCCTTAAATTATCCAACCGATGCTCTTTATTTGACCCACCTCTGTCGAATACTTTAGCCGCTAGAGCGTTTGCAAAGTTGAAACAAACATGTGATTTTTCTCAAAACACTACATTTGTTTGTGAACACTATTGCCAGGTTCCTGGTAAGAATAGAAAATAGGTTGAGGGCTTTTCTAAACGCTCCTGAAATTATCCAACCGATGCTTCTTATTTGACCCACCTACGTCGAATACTTTAGCCGCTAGAGCGTTTGCAAAGTTGAAACAAACATGTGATTTTTCTCAAAACACTACATTTGTTTGTGAACACTATTGCCAGGCTCCTGGTAGGAAAAGAAAATAGGTTGAGGGCTTTTCTAAAAGCTCTTAAAATTATCTAACCGATACTATTTATATGACCCACCTATGTCAAATACTTTAGCCGCTAGAGCGTTTGCAAAGTTGAAACAAACATGTGATTTTTCTCAAAACACTACATTTGTTTGTGACCTTTATTGCCACGCTCGTGGTAGGGATAGAAAATAAGTTGAGGGCGTTTCTAAAAGCTCCTTAATTTATCCAACCTATGCTCTTTATCTGACCCACCTAGGTCGAATACTTTAGCCGCTAGAGCGTTTACAAAGTTGAAACAAACATGCGATTTTTCTCAAAACACTATATTTGTTTGCCAGGCTCCTGGTAGGAATAGAAAATAAGTTCAGCGTTTTTTTAAAAGCTCTTTGAATTATCTAACCGATGCTATTTATTTGACCCACCTACGTCGAACACTTTAGCCGCTAGAGCGTTTACAAAGTTGAAACAAACATGTGATTTTTCTCAAAACACTACATTTGTTCGCCAGGCTCCTTGTAGAAATAGAAAATAGGTTGAGGGCTTTTCTAAAAGCTCCTTAAATTATCTAACCGATGCTCTTTATTTGACCCACCTCCGTCGAAGACTTTAGCCGCTAGAGCGTTTACAAAGTTCAAACAAACATGTGATTTTTCTCAAAACACTACATTTGTTCGCCAGGCTCCTGGTAGGAATAGAAAATAGGTTGAGGGCTTTTCTAAAAGCTCCTTAAATTATCCAACCGATGCTCTTTATTTGACTTACCTACGTCGAATACTTTAGCCACTAGAGCGTTTACAAAGTTGAAACAAACATGTGATTTTTCTCAAAACACTACATTTGTTTGTGAACACTATTGCCACGCTCTTGGTAGGAATAGAAAATAGGTTGAGGGCTTTTCTAAAAGATCCTTAAATTATCTAACCGACGCTATTTATATCACCTACCAACGCCGCTAGAGCGTTTCAAAATTGAAACAAACATGTGATTTTTCTTAAAACACTACATTTGTTTGTGAACACTATTGCCACGCTGCAGGTAGGAAGAGAAAACAGGTTGAGGACTTTTCTCAAAGATCCTTAAATTACCTAACCGATGCTATTTATTTGACCCACATACGTCGAATACTTTAGCCGCTAGGGCGATTACAATGTTGAAAGAAACATGCGATTTTGCTCAAAACACTACATTTTTTTGTGAACACTATTGTCAGGCTCCTAATAGGAATAGAAAATAGGTTGAGGGCTTTTCTAAAAGATCCCCAAATTATCTAACCGACGCTATTTATATCATTCACCAACGCCGCTAAAGCGTTTCAAAATTGAAACAAACATGTGATTTTTCTTAAAACACTACATTTTTTTGTGAACACTATTGCCACGCTGCAGGTAGGAAGAGAAAACAGGTTGAGGACTTTTCTCAAAGATCCTTAAATTACCTAACCGATGCTATTTATTTGACCCACCTACGTCGAATACTTTAGCCGCTAGAGCGTTTACAAAGTTGAAACAAACATGTAATTTTTCTCAAAACACTACATTTGTTTGCCAGGCTTCTGTTAAGAATAGAAAATAGGTTGAGGGCGTTTTTAAAAGCTCTTTAAATTATCTAACCGATGCTCTTTATTTTACCCACCTGCGTCGAACAGTTTAGCCGCTAGCGCGTTTACAAAGTTGAAACAAACATGTGATTTTTCTCAAAACACTACATTTGTTTGCGAACACTATTGTCACGCTCCTGGTAGGAATAAAAAAAAGGTTGAGGGCTTTTCTAAAAGCTCCTAAATTATCTAACCGATGCTATTTATTTGATCCACCTACATCGAATACTTTAGCCGCTAGAGCGTTTACAAAGTTGAAACAAACATGTGATTTTTCTCAAAACACTACATTTGTTTGTGAACACTATTGCCAGGCTGCTGGTAGGAATAGAAAAAAGTTTAAGAGCTTTTCTAAAAGTTCCTTAAATTATCTAACCGATGCTATTTATTTGACCCACCTACGTCGAATACTTTAGCCGCTAGGGTGTTTACAAAGTTGAAACAAACATGTGATTTTTTGCAAAACAATACATTTCTTTGTGAACAATATTGCCACGCTCCTGGTAAGAATAGAAAAAAGTTGAGGACTTTTCCAAAAGATCCTTAAATTATCTAACCGATGCTATTTATTTGACCCACCTACGTCGAATACTTTAGCCGCTAGGGCGTTTACAAAGTTGAAACAAACATGTGAATTTTCTCAAAACACTACATTTGTTTGTGAACACTATTGCCACGCTCCTGGTAGGAATAGAAAATAGGTTGAGGGCTTTTCTTAAAGATCCTTAAATTATCTAACCGCTAAGATCCTTAAATTAAATAAGCCGCTAAAGCGTTTACAAAGTTGAAACAAACATGTAATTTTCCTCAAAACACTACATTTTTTTTGTGAACACTATTGTCAGGCTCCTGGTAGGAATAGAAAATAGGTTGAGGGCTTTTCTAAAAGATCCTTAAATTATCTAACCGATGCCATTTATTTGACCCACCTACGTCGAATACTTCAGCCGCTAGGGCGTTTACAAAGTTGAAACAAACATGTGATTTTTCTCAAAACACTACATTTTTTTGTGAACACTATTACCACGCTCCTGGTAGGAATAGAAAATAGGTTGAGGGCTTTTCTAAAAGATCCTTAAATTATCTAACCGATGCCATTTATTTGACCCACCTACGTCGAATACTTTAGCCGCTAGGGCGTTTACAAAGTTGAAACAAACATGTGATTTTTCTCAAAACACTACATTTGTTTGTGAACAATATTGCCACTATCCTGGTAAAAATAGAAAAAAGTTTAAGAGCTTTTCTAAAAGATCCCTAAATTATTTAACCGATGCTCTTTATTTGACCCACCTACGTCGAATACTTTAGCCGCTAGGGCGTTTACAAAGTTGAAACAAACATGTGATTTTTCTCAAAACACTACATTTGTTTGTGAACACTATTGCCAGGCTGCTGGTAGGAATAAAAAAAAGTTTAAGGACTTTTCTAAAAGCTCCTTAAATTATCTAACCGATGTTCTTTATTTGACCCACCTACGTCGAATACTTCAGCCGCTAGAGCGTTTACAAAGTTGAAACAAACATGTGATTTTTCTCAAAACACTACATTTGATTGCGAACACTTTTGCCGCGCTCGTGGTAGGGATAGAGAATAGGTTAAGGGCCTTTCCAAAGCTCCTTAAATTATCTAACCGACGCTTTTTATTTGACCCACCTACGTCGAATACTTTAGCCGCTAGGCCGTTTACAAAGTTGAAACAAACATGTGATTTTTCTCAAAACACTACATTTGTTTGTGAACACTATTGCCAGGCTGCTGGTAAGAATAGAAAAAAGTTTAAGGGCTTTTCTAAAAGCTCCTTAAATTATCTAACCGATGCTATTTATTTGACCCACCTACGTTGAATACTTTAGCCGCTAGGGCGTTTACAAAGTTGAAACAAACATGTGATTTTTCTCAAAACAGTACATTTGTTTGTGAACACTATTGCTACGCTCCTCGTAGGGATAGAAAATAGGTTGAGGACTTTTCCAAAAGATCCTTAAATTATCTAACCAATGCTATTTATTTGACCCACCTACGTCGAATACTTTAGCCGCTAGGGCGTTTACAAAGTTGAAACAAACATGTGAATTTTCTCAAAACACTACATTTTTTGTGAACACTATTGCCA
>NW_024395459.1:0-2695 GCF_016617805.1 Bactrocera tryoni | reverse complement strand
CTTTATATAGGATTGTGGAATTCTTCCAATTGCACTGCCGTTATGGCGTTATGTCCACTTCAGTAAGATGAAGAAGGTAAGTTAACTTAAATATGTTTAACTAATGATTTGAAGCAACTCAATATCGATTGCTAAATGTGTACATACACGAAAATCGACTTTGTACCTTAATATAAAATTCTGGAATTCTTTCACATGCACTGCCGTTGTGGCTTTATGTCAACTTCAGTAAGATGAAGAATGCAAATTAACATAAATATGTTAAGTTAATGATTTGAAGCAACTCAATATCGATTGCTAAATGTGAATATACAAGAAAATCGACTTTATACCTTAATATAAGATTGTAGAATTCTGCCAAAGGAACTGCCGTTATGGCATTATGTCCACTTCAGTAAGATGAAAAAGGTTAATTAACTTAGATTACAAGTATATACAAGAAAATCGAATTTATACTCAAATTTAAGATTGTGGAATTCTTCCAAATGCACTGCCGTTATGGCGTTATGTCCACTTCAGTAAGATGAAGAAGGTAAGTGAACTTAAATATGTTTAACTAATGATTTGAAGCAACTCAATATCGATTGCTAAATGTGAATATACAAAAAATCGACTTTATACCTTAATATAGGATTGTGGAATTCTTCCCAATGCACCGCCGTTATGGCGTTATGTCCACTTCAGTAAGATGAAGAAGGTAAGTTAACTTAAATATGTTTAACTAATGATTTGAAGCAACTCAATATCGATTGCTAAATGTGTGCATAAACGAAAATCGACTTTATACCTTAATATAAAATTCTGGAATTCTTTCAAATGCACTGCCGTTGTGGCTTTATGTCAACTCCAGTAAGATGAAGAATGCAAATTAACATAAATATGTTAAGTTAATGATTTGAAGCAACTCAATATCGATTGCTAAATGTGAATATACAAGAAAATCGACTTTATACCTAAATAGCGGATTGTGGAAATGTTCCAAATGCACTGACGTTATGGCTTTATATCCACTTCAGTAAGATGAAGAATGTAAGTGAACTTAAATATGTTAAACCAATGATTTGAAGCAACTCAATATCGACTGCTAAATGTGAATATACACGAAAATCGACTTTATACCTCTATATAAAACTGTGGAATTCTTCCAATTGCACTGCCGTTATGGCTCTATGTCAACTTCAGTAAGATGGAGAAGGTAAGTGAACTAAAATATGTTAAACTAATGATTTGAAGCGACTCAATATCGATTGCCAAATGTGAATATACAAGAAAATCGACTTTATACCTTAATATAAGATTGTAGAATTCTGCCAAAGGAACTGCCGTTATGGCATTATGTCCACTTCAGTAAGATGAAAAAGGTTAATTAACTTAGATTACAAGTATATACAAGAAAATCGAATTTATACTCAAATTTAAGATTGTGGAATTCTTCCTAATGCACTGCCGTTATGGCTTTATGTTCACTTCAGTAAGATGAAGAAGGTAAGTGAACTAAAATATGTTAAACTAATGATTTGAAGCAACTCAATATCGATTGCCAAATGTGAATATACTAGAAAATCGACTTTATACCTTAATATAAGACTGTAGAATTCTTCCAAAGGAACTGCCGTTATGGCATTATGTCCACTTTAGTAAGATGAAAAAGGTTAATTAACTTAGATTACAAGTATATACAAGAAAATCGAATTTATACTCAAATTTAAGATTGTGGAATTCTTCCAAATGCACTGCCGTTATGGCGTTATGTCCACTTCAGTAAGATGAAGAAGGTAAGTGAACTTAAATATGTTTAACTAATGATTTGAAGCAACTCAATATCGATTGCTAAATGTGAATATACAAAAAATCGACTTTATACCTTAATATAGGATTGTGGAATTCTTCCCAATGCACCGCCGTTATGGCGTTATGTCCACTTCAGTAAGATGAAGAAGGTAAGTTAACTTAAATATGTTTAACTAATGATTTGAAGCAACTCAATATCGATTGCTAAATGTGTGCATAAACGAAAATCGACTTTATACCTTAATATAAAATTCTGGAATTCTTTCAAATGCACTGCCGTTGTGGCTTTATGTCAACTCCAGTAAGATGAAGAATGCAAATTAACATAAATATGTTAAGTTAATGATTTGAAACAACTCAATATCGATTGCTAAATGTGAATATACAAGAAAATCGACTTTATACCTAAATAGCGGATTGTGGAAATGTTCCAAATGCACTGCCGTTATGGCTTTATATCCACTTCAGTAAGATGAAGAATGTAAGTGAACTTAAATATGTTAAACCAATGATTTGAAGCAACTCAATATCGACTGCTAAATGTGAATATACACGAAAATCGACTTTATACCTCTATATAAAACTGTGGAATTCTTCCAATTGCACTGCCGTTATGGCTTTATGTTCACTTGAGTGAGATGAAGAAGGTAAGTGAACTTAAATATGTTAAACTAATGATTTGAAGCAACTCAATATCGATTGCTAAATGTGAATATACAAGAAAATCGACTTTATACCTAAATATAAGATCGTGGAATTCTTCCAATTGCACTGCCGTTATGGCTTTATGTTCACTTGAGTAAGATGGAAAAGGTAAGTGAACTTAAATATGTTAAACTAATGATTTGAAGCAACTCAGTATCAATTGCCAATTGTGAATATACAAGAAAATCGTTTTTATACC
>NW_024395458.1:0-11440 GCF_016617805.1 Bactrocera tryoni | reverse complement strand
CGTCTTGATGTTATTGGAGTTTTCATAGAGTTGTCGTATAGCCATAACGACAGTGTATTTGGAGCAATTTACAATCTTATATTAAGCTGTAGAACCGATTTTTTAGTACATACACATTAAGGAATCGATATCAAGATGCGTAAAAATATGAACTTTACATATTTCTGTTAATTAGCCGTTTTGATGTTATTGGAGTTGTCATAGAGTTGTCATAGGGTTGTCGTATAGCCATACCGACAATGTCTTTGGAGCCATATCACAATCTAAAGCTAAGGTGTAGAATCGAATTTTTTAATACACTCACATTTAACAATCGATATCAAGTTGCGTAAAAATATGAACTTTACATATTTATGCTAACTCGCCGTTTTGATGTTATTGGAGCTTTTATAGAGTTGTCCTATAGCAATAGCGACAGTGTATTTCGAACAATTTAACAATCCTAATTAAAGGTGTAGAATCGATTTTTTAGTACATACACATTAAGCAATCGATATCAAGATGCGTAAAAATATGAAGTTTACATACTTCTGTTAATTAGCCGTGTTGATGTTATTGGAGCTTTCATAGAGTTGTCGTATAGCTATAGCGACAGTGTATTTGGAGCAATTTCACAATCTTATATTAAGGTGTAGAATCGATTTTTAATACATACATATTAAGCAATCGATATCAAGATGCGTAGAAATATGAACTTTACATTTTTTTTAATTACCCGTTTTGATGTTATTGGAGTTGTCATAGAGTTGTCCTATAGCAATAGCGACAAAGTATTTGGAACAATTTAACAATCTTTAATTAAGGTGTAGAATTGATTTTTTGTTAAATACACATTATGCAATCGATATCAGGTTGCGTAGAAATATGAACTTTACATATTTATGCTACTTAGCCGTTTTGATGTTATTGGAACTTTCATAGAGTTGTCGCATAGCCATAATAACAGTGTGTTTGAAACAATTTCACAATCTTAAGTTACGGTGTAGAATCGATTTTTTGATACATACATATTAAGCAATCGTTATCAAATTGCGTAAAAATATGAAGTTTACATATTTATGCTAACTAGCCGATTTGATGTTATTGGAGTTGTCATACAAATGTCGTATAGCCATACCGACAGTGTATTTGTGTAGAGTTGTCCTATAGCCATAGCGGCAATGTATTTGGAACATATTTGCAAACTTAGGTTAAGGTGTAGAATTGATTTTTTGGTACATACACAATATGCAATCGATATTAGGTAGCGTAAAAATATGAACTTTACATATTTCTGTAAATTACCCGTTTTGATGTTATTGGAGTTGTCATAGAGTTGTCCTATAGCAATAGCGACAGTGTATTTGGAACAATTCAACAACCCTAATTTAAGGTGTGGAATCGATTTTTTAGTACATACACATTAAGCAATCGATATCAAGTTGCGTGAAAAAAAATATGAACTTTACATATTTCTGTTAATTAGCCGTTTTGATGTTATTGGAGTTGTCATAGAGTTGTCATAGGGTTGTCTTATAGCCATACCGACAATGTCTTTGGAGCCATATCACAATCTAAAGTTAAGGTGTAGAATCGATTTTTTGATACATTCACATTTAACAATCGATATCAAGTTGCGTAAAAATATGAACTTTACATATTTCTGCTAACTCGCCGTTTTGATGTTATTGGAGCTTTCATAGAGTTGTCCTATAGCAATAGCGACAGAATAATTGGAACAATTTAACAATCCTAAATCAAGGTGTAGAATCGATTTTTTAGTACATACACATTAAGCAATCGATATCAAGATGCGTAAAAATATGAACTTTACATATTTCTGTTAATTAGCCGTGTTGATGTTATTGGAGCTTTCATAGAGTTTTCGTATAGCCATAGCGACAGTGTATTTGGAGCAATTTCACAATCTTATATTAAGGTGTAGAATCGATTTTTTGATACATACATATTAAGCAATCGATATCAAGATGCGTAGAAATATGAACTTTACATTTTTTTTTAATTACCCGTTTTGATGGTATTGGAGTTGTCATAGAGTTGTCCTATAGCAATAGCGACAGTGTATTTGGAACAATTTAACAATCCTTAATTAAGGTGTAGAATTTATTTTTTGGTACATACACATTATGCAGTCGATATCAGGTTGCGTAGAAATATGAACTTTACATATTTATGCTATTTAGCCGTTTTGATGTTATTGGAGCTTTCACAGAGTTTTCGTATAGCCATAACGACAGTGTCTTTGGAGCAATTTCACAATCTTAAGTTAAGGTGTAGAATCGATTTTTTGATACATACATATAGCAATCGATATCAAGATGCGTAAAAATATGAACTTTACATATTTTTGCTAATTACCGTTTTGATGTTATTGGAGTTGTCATAGAGTTGTCCTATAGCAATAGCGACAGTGTATTTGGAACAATTTAACAATCCTTAATTAAGGTGTAGAATTGATTTTTTGTTAAATACACATTATGCAATCGATATCAGGTTGCGTAGAAATATGAACTTTACATATTTATGCTATTTAGCCGTTTTGATGTTATTGGAACTTTCATAGAGTTGTCGCATAGCCATAATAACAGTGTATTTGAAACAATTTCACAATCTTAAGTTACGGTGTAGAATCGATTTTTTGATACATACATATTAACCAATCGATATCAAGATGCGTAAAAATATGAACTTTACATATTTCTGTTAATTAGCCGTTTTGATGTTATTGGAGTTGTCATAGAGTGGTCCTATAGCAATAGCGACAGTGTATTTGGAACAATTTAACAATCTTAATTAAGGTGTAGAATTGATTTTTTGGTACATACACATTATTCATTCGATATCAGGTTGCGTAGAAATATGAGCTTTACATATTTATGCTAACTCGCCGTTTTGATGTTATTGGAGTTGTCATAGAGTTGTCGTATAGCCATAGCGACAGTGTATTTGGAGCAATTTCACAATCTTATATTAAGGTGTAGAATCGATTTTTTAGTACATACACATTAAGCAATCGATATCAAGATGCGTAAAAATATGAATTTTATATATTTCTGTAAATTACCCGTTTTGATGTTATTGGAGTTGTCATAGAGTTGTCCTATAGCAATAGCAACAGAGTATTTGGAACAACTTTACAATCTTATATTAAGGTGTAGAATCGAATTTTTGGTACATACACATTAAGCAATCGATATCAAGATGCGTAAAAATATGAACTTTACACATTTCTGTTAATTAGCCGTGTTGATATTATTGGAGTTGTCATAGAGTTGTCGTATAGCCATAGCGACAGTGTATTTGGAGCAATTTCACAATCTTATATTAAGGTGTAGAATCGATTTTTTGGTACATACATATTAAGCAATCGATACCAAGATGCGTAGAAATATGAACTTTACATTTTTTTTTTTAATTTCCCGTTTTGATGTTATTGGAGTTGTCATAGAGTTGTCCTATAGAAATAGCGACAGTGTATATGGAGCAATTTCACAATCTTATATTAAAGTATAGAATCGACTTTTTAGTACATATACATTAAGGAATCGATATCAGGTAGCGTAAAAATATGAACTTCACATTTTTTTTTAATTACCCGTTTTGATGTTATTGGAGTTGTCATAGAGTTGTCCTATAGCAACAGCGACAGTTTATTTGGAACAGTTTAACAATCTTAATTAAGGTGTAGAATTGATTTTTTGGTACATACACATTATGTAATCAATATCAGGTGTCGTAGAAATATGAACGTTACATATTTATGCTAACTCGCCGTTTTGATGTTATTGGAGTTGTCATAGAGTTGTCGTATAGTCATAGCGACAGTGTCTTTGTAGCAGTTTTACAATCTTATATTAAGGTGTAGAATCGATTTTTCGATACATACACATTAAGCAATCGATATCAAGCTGCGTAAAAATATGAACTTTACATATTTATGCTAACTAGCCGTTTTGATGTTATTGGAGTTGTCATAGAGTTGTCCTACAGCAATAGCGACAGTGTATTTGGAACAGTTAAACAATCCTAAATTAAGGAGTAGAATTGATTTTTTGGTACATACACATTATGCAATCGATATCAGGTTGCGTAAAAATATGAACTTTACATATTTATGCTAATTAGCCTTTTTGAAGTTATAGGAGTTGTCATAGAGTTGTCGTATAGCCATAACGACAGTGCATTTGGAGCAATTTCACAATCTTAAGATACGGTGTTGAATCGATTTTTTGATACATACATATTAAGCAATCGTTATCAAGTTGCGTAAAAATATGAACTTTACATATTTATGCTAACTAGCCGTTTTGATGTTATTGGAACTTTCATAGAGTTGTCGTATAGCCATAGCGACAGTGTATTTGGATCAATTTCACAATCTTATATTAAGGTGTAGAATCGATTTTTTAGTACATACACATTAAGCAATCGATATCAAGATGCGCAAAAATATGAACTTTACATATTTCTGTTAATTAGCCGTTTTGATGTTACTGGAGTTGTCATAGAGTTGTCCTATAGCAATAGCGACAGTGTATTTGGAACAATTTAACAATCTTAATTAAGGTGTAGAATTGATTTTTTGGTACATACACATTATTCATTCGATATCAGGTTGCGTAGAAATATGAGCTTTACATATTTATGCTAACTCGCCGTTTTGATGTTATTGGAGTTGTCATAGAGTTGTCGTATAGCCATAGCGACAGTGTATTGGGAGCAATTTCACAATCTTATATTAAGGTGTAGAATCGATTTTTTAATACATACACATTAAGGAATCGATATCAAGATGCGTAAAAATATGAACTTTACATATTTCTGTTAATTAGCCGTTTTGATGTTATTGGAGTTGTCATAAAGTTGTCATAGGGTGTTCGTATAGCCATACCGACAATGTCTTTGGAGCCATATCACAATCTAAAGTTAAGATGTAGAATCGAATTTTTTAATACATTCACATTTAGCAATCGATATCAAGTTGCGTAAAAATATGAACTTTACATATTTATGCTAACTCGCCGTTTTGATGTTATTGAAGCTTTCATAGAGTTGTCCTATAGCAATAGCGACAGTGTATTTGGAACAATTTAACAACCCTAATTTAAGGTGAAGAATCGATTTTTTAGTACATACACATTAAGCAATCGATATCAAGATGCGTAAAAATATGAACTTTAAAAACTTCTGTTAATTAGCCGTGTTGATGTTATTGGAGCTTTCATAGAGTTGTCGTATAGCCATAGCGACAGTGTATTTGGAGCAATTTCACAATCTTATATTAAGGTGTAGAATCGATTTTTTGATACATACATATTAAGCAATCGATATCAAGATGCGTAGAAATATGAACTTTACATTTTTTTTAATTACCCGTTTTGATGTTATTGGAGTTGTCATAGAGTTGTCCTATAGCAATAGCGACAGTGTATTTGAAACAATTTAACAATCCTTAATTAAGGCGTAGAATTGATTTTTTGTTAAATACACATTATGCAATCGATATCAGGTTGCGTAGAAATATGAACTTTACATATTTATGCTAATTACCCGTTTTGATGTTATTGGAGTTGTCATAGAGTTGTCGCATATCCATAATAACAGTGTATTTGAAACAATTTCACAATCTTAAGTTACGGTGTAGAATCGATTTTTTGATACATACATATTAAGCAATCGTTATCAAATTGCATAAAAATATGAACTTTACATATTTATGCTAACTAGCCGATTTGATGTTATTGGAGTTGTCATACAAATGTCGTATAGCCATAGCGACAGAGTATTTGTGTAGAGTTGTCCTATAGCCATAGCGACAGTGTATTTGGAACATATTTGCAAACTTAGGTTAAGGTGTAGAATTGATTTTTTGGTACATACACATTAAGCAATCGATATCAAGATGCGTAAAAATATGAACTTTACATATTTCTGTTAATTTGCCGTGTTGATATTATTGGAGTTGTCATAGAGTTGTCGTATAGCCATAGCGACAGTGTATTTGGAGCAATTTTACAATCTTATATTAAGGTGTAGAATCGATTTTTTTATACATACATATTAAGCAATCGATATCAAGATGCGCAGAAATATGAACTTCACATTTTTTTTTAATTACCCGTTTTGATGTTATTGGAGTTGTCATAGAGTTGTCCTATAGCAACAGCGACAGTTTATTTGGAACAATTTAACAATCTAAATTAAGGTGTAGAATTGATTTTTTGGTACATACATACACATTATGTAATCAATATCAGGTTGCGTAGAAATATGAACGTTACATATTTATGCTTTTTAGCCGTTTTGATGTTATTGGAACTTTCATAGAGTTGTCGCATAGCCATAATAACAGTGTATTTGAAACAATTTCACAATCTTAAGTTACGGTGTAGAATCGATTTTTTGATACATACATATTAAGCAATCGATATCAAGATGCATAAAAATATGAACTTTACATATTTCTGTTAATTAGGCGTCTTGATATTATTGGAGTTGTCATAGAGTTGTCGTATAGCCATAGCGACAGTGTATTTGGAGCAATTTTACAATCTTATATTAAAGTGTAGAATCGATTTTTTGATACATACATATTAAGCAATGGATATCAAGATGCGTAGAAATATGAACTTTACATATTTCTGTTAATTAGCCGTTTTGATGTTATTGGAGTTGTCATAGAGTTGTCCTATAGCAATAGCGACAGTTTATTTGGAACAATCTTAATTAAGGTGTAGAATTGATTTTTTGGTACATACACATTATTAATTCGATATCAGGTTGCGTAGAAAAATGAACTTTACATATTTATGCTAACTCGCCGTTTTGATGTTATTGGATTTGTCATAGAGTTGTCGTATAGCCATAGCGACAGTGTATTTGGAGCAATTTCACAATCTTATATTAAGGTGTAGAATCGATTTTTTAATACATACACATTAAGGAATCGATATTAAGTTGCGTAAAAATATGAACTTTACATATTTCTGTTAATTAGCCGTTTTGATGTTATTGGAGTTGTCATAGAGTTGTCATAGGGTTGTCGTATAGCCATACCGACAATGTCTTTGGAGCCATATCACAATCTAAAGCTAAGGTGTAGAATCGAATTTTTTAATACACTCACATTTAACAATCGATATCAAGTTGCGTAAAAATATGAACTTTACATATTTATGCTAACTCGCCGTTTTGATGTTATTGGAGCTTTTATAGAGTTGTCCTATAGCAATAGCGACAGTGTATTTCGAACAATTTAACAATCCTAATTTAAGGTGTAGAATCGATTTTTTAGTACATACACATTAAGCAATCGATATCAAGATGCGTAAAAATATGAAGTTTACATACTTCTGTTAATTAGCCGTGTTGATGTTATTGGAGCTTTCATAGAGTTGTCGTATAGCCATAGCGACAGTGTATTTGGAGCAATTTCACAATCTTATATTAAGGTGTAGACCCGATTTTTGATACATACATATTAAGCAATCGATATCAAGATGCGTAGAAATATGAACTTTACATTTTTTTTAATTACCCATTTTGATGTTATTGGAGTTGTCATAGAGTTGTCCTATAGCAATAGCGACAAAGTATTTGGAACAATTTAACAATCTTTAATTAAGGTGTAGAATTGATTTTTTGTTAAATACACATTATGCAATCGATATCAGGTTGCGTAGAAATATGAACTTTACATATTTATGCTACTTAGCCGTTTTGATGTTATTGGAACTTTCATAGAGTTGTCGCATAGCCATAATAACAGTGTATTTGAAACAATTTCACAATCTTAAGTTACGGTGTAGAATCGATTTTTTGATACATACATATTAAGCAATCGTTATCAAATTGCGTAAAAATATGAAGTTCACATATTTATGCTAACTCGCCGTTTTGATGTTATTGAAGCTTTCATAGAGTTGTCCTATAGCAACAGCGACAGTTTATTTGGAACAATTTAACAATCTTAATTAAGGTGTAGAATTGATTTTTTGGTACATACATACACATTATGTAATCAATATCAGGTTGCGTAGAAATATGAACGTTACATATTTATGCTTTTTAGCCGTTTTGATGTTATTGGAACTTTCATAGAGTTGTCGCATAGCCATAATAACAGTGTATTTGAAACAATTTCACAATCTTAAGTTACGGTGTAGAATCGATTTTTTGATACATACATATTAAGCAATCGATATCAAGATGCATAAAAATATGAACTTTACATATTTCTGTTAATTAGGCGTCTTGATATTATTGGAGTTGTCATAGAGTTGTCGTATAGCCATAGCGACAGTGTATTTGGAGCAATTTTACAATCTTATATTAAGGTGTAGAATCGATTTTTTGATACATACATATTAAGCAATCGATATCAAGATGCGTAGAAATATGAACTTTACATATTTCTGTTAATTAGCCGTTTTGATGTTATTGGAGTTGTCATAGAGTGGTCCTATAGCAATAGCGGCAGTGTATTTGGAACAATTTAACAATCTTAATTAAGGTGTAGAATTGATTTGTTGGTACATACACATTATTCATTCGATATCAGGTTGCGTAGAAATATGAACTTTACATATTTATGCTAACTCGCCGTTTTGATGTTATTGGAGTTGTCATAGAGTTGTCGTATAGCCAAAGCGACAGTGTATTTGGAGCAATTTCACAATCTTATATTAAGGTGTAGAATCGATTTTTTAGTACATACACATTAAGCAATCGATATCAAGATGCGTAAAAATATGAATTTTACATATTTCGGTAAATTACCCGTTTTGATGTTATTGGAGTTGTCATAGAGTTGTCCTATAGCAATAGCAACAGTGTATTTGGAACAACTTTACAATCTTATATTAAGGTGTAGAATCGATTTTTTGGTACATACTCATTATGCAATCGATATCAGGTTGCGTAAAAATATGAACTTTACATATTTATGCTAACTAGCCGTTTTGATGTTATTGGAGTTGTCATAGAGTTGTCCCACAGCAATGGCGACAGTGTATTTGGAATAATTTAACAATCCTAAATTAAGGTGTAGAATTGATTTTTTGGTACATACACATTATGCAATCGATATCAGGTTGCGTAAAAATATGAACTTTACATATTTATGCTAACTAGCCGTTTTGATGTTATTGGAACTTTCATAGAGTTGTCGTATAGCCACAACGACAGTGTCTTTGGAGCAATTTCACAATCTTAAGTTACGGTGTAGAATCGATGTTTTGATACATACACACTAAGCAATCTATATCAAGTTGCGTAAAAATATGAACTTTACATATTTATGCTAACTAGCCATTTTGATGTTATTGCAGCTTTCATAGAGTTGTCTTATAGCCATAGCGACAAGGTATTTGGAACAATTTTTCAATCTTAGATTAAGGTGTAGAATTGATTTTTTGGTACATACACAATATGCAATCGATATCAGGTTGCGTAAAAATATGAACTTTACATATTTATGCTAACTAGCCGTTTTGATGTTATTGGAGTTGTCATAGAGTTGTCCCATAGCAATAGCGACAGTGTATTTGGAACAATTTTACAATCTTAAATTAAGATGTAAAATTGATTTTTTGGTACATACATATTATGCAATCGATATCAAGATGCATAAAAATATGAACTTTACATATTTATGCAAATTAGCCGTTTTGATGTTATTGGAGTTGTCATAGAGTTGTTCTATAGCAATAGCGACAGTGTATTTGGGACAATTTAACAATCCTAAATTAAGGTGTAGAATTGATTTTTTGGTACATACACATTATGCAATCGATATCAGGTTGCGTAAAAATATGAACTTTACATATTTATGCTAATTAGCCTTTTTGAATTTATGGGAGTTGTCAAAGAGTTGTCGTATGGCCATAACGACAGTGCCTTTGGAGCAATTTCACAATCTTTAGATACGGTGTAGAATCGATTTTTTGATACATACACATTAAGCAATCGTTATCAAGTTGCGTAAAAATATGAACTTTATTTATTTATGCTAACTAGCCGTTTTGATATTATTGGAGTTGTCATAGAGTTGTCCTAAAGCAATAGCGACGGTGTATTTGAAACAAATTAACAATCCGAAATTAAGGTGTAGAATTGATTTTGTGGTACATACACATCATGCAATCGATATCAGGTTGCGTAAAAATATGAACTTTACATATTTATGCTATTTAGCCGTTTTGATGTTATTGGAGCTTTCATAGAGTTGTCGTATAGCCATAACGACAGTGTCTTTGGAGCAATTTCACAATCTTAAGTTAAGGTGTAGCAGCGATGTTTTGATACATACACACTAAGCAATCGATACCAAGTTGCGTAAGAATATGAACTTTACATATTTATGCTAACTAGCCGTTTTGATGTTATTGGAGTTGTCATAGAGTTGTCCTATAGCCATAGCGACAATGTATTTGGAACATTTTTGCAATCTTAGATTAAGGTGTAGAATTGATTTTCTGGTACATACACATTATGCCATCGATATCAGGTTGCGTAGAAATATGAACTTTACATATTTATGCTATTTAGCCGTTTTGATGTTATTGGAGCTTTCACAGAGTTTTCGTATAGCCATAACGACAGTGTCTTTGGAGCAATTTCACAATCTTAAGTTAAGGTGTAGAATCGATTTTTTGATACATACACAATAAGCAATCGATACCAAGTTGCGTAAAAATATGAACTTTTCATATTTATGCTAACTCGCCGTGTTGATGTTATTGGAGGTGTCATAGAGTTGTCCTATAGCAATAGACACAGTGTATTTGGAACAATTTAACAATCCTAAATAAAGGTGCAAAATTGATTTTTTGGTACATACACATTAAGCAATCGATATCAAGATGCGTAAAAATATAAACTTTACATATTTATGCTATTTAGCCGTTTTGATGTTATTGGAGCTTTCATAGAGTTGTCGTATAGCCATAACGACAGTGTCTTTGGAGCAATTTCACAATCTTAAGTTACGGTGTAGAATCGATGTTTTGATACATACACACTAAGCAATCTATATCAAGTTGCGTAAGAATATGAACTTTACATATTTATGCTAACTAGCCGTTTTGATGTTATTGGAGCTTTCATAGAGTTGTCCTATAGCCATAGCGACAAGGTATTTGGAACAATTTTTCAATCTTAGATTAAGGTGTAGAATTGATTTTTTGGTACATACACAATATGCAATCGATATCAGGTAGCGTAAAAATATGAACTTTACATATTTTTGCTAATTAACCGTGTTGATGTTATTGGAGTTGTCATAGAGTTGTCCTATAGCAATAGCGACAGTGTATTTGGCACAATTTAACAATCCCAAATTAAGGTGTAGAATTGACTTTTTGGTACATATGCAATCGATATCAGGTTGCGTAAAAATATGAACTTTACATATTTATGCCAATTAGCCGCTTTGATGTTA